>NC_079898.1:15949857-16052714 GCF_024868665.1 Triplophysa rosa
TACCTGCTCGTGTTGTGTCTGCCTTAAAGGGATAGTTCACACCAAATTGAAACCACTGCCTTTAATTACAGCCATTTAATCTCATGTCGTTCCATGCATATTCTTTTCTTGGAGGAAAACAAAAGGGGATATGTCCAAGTTATTCCTTCCATATAATAAAAGTGGGCGGGGACCAGAGACGTTGTGGTCACCATTCACTCTCATTGTAGGAAAAAGATCAGCTTGGACATTTCAGATAACTGTATGTACTTTTGTTCTACACCTGAAAGTCGTTTGAGTTTTACATAAAGATGAGTAAATGATGACAGCATCATCATTTTTATGTGAATTATCTTTTTAATCCTTGTATTAGTTATTGGCCGAAACCATTCTAATGTGTTGTCAACTCTTTCAGTGCACATCAATGTCTCTCTTTTGTGAGGAGGTTCTTATGGCTAAAGCTTCATATTTATCAACTGTCTAAAAAACCCAGAAGGATGATAAATGTAATACCTGACGGAGGAGAAGAATATATAATGCTGTCTTTGATTGTGAGACAAAAAGTAAAATCACCGTCTGTTTCAAAAACCCTGCAAGCTATCACAATACTCTTTAAAGTCCGTTTTTTTCCCCAAATTTCTCTCTCTCTCTCTCTCTCTCTCTCTCTCTCTCCCTTAAACTTATTTCCCCCTCTCTTGAGTTTCATTCTCTCTGTTGCATGTCATTCCAGGGAAAATCCAGAAGCCGTATGTGTCTCGACACGTCTGAGGTTAATGCTAACCATTCTTTTTATCTCTTCTCTCCCCTGCTCTTTCCTGCACACACACTTTCTCATTCTTAGTCTCTAATTCTCTGCATCTTGTCTCTATATTTAAATATCCACCTGTATCACAGACACTGCCCCCAAAATATATTTAGACAATATGTTAATTTTGATTGAATTATAAGTAAAATATGAATCGAAGTGGTATGTACAAACAAATAATGATAAAGCTTTTCTGCAGAACTAACTTTACTCTTATGAGCCATTTTTGCAATTCCTTGACATAACGGTTTGCAAGGAAATAGTTAAAGAACTCACTCCCCCTAAAATGTGTATATGCAAATTTGTATAATTTATTCCAAATAAATGCCACTCGGATTGATGTGTTTTATGTAATGCAAATACGTTTGCAAAAAACTTCTTGGGGCCACTGTATGTTATAATACAGAACCGAGGGATTCAGGTCGGGTAAGGATCGGTCACGCACATCTGTGCCTGCGAGGGGGCATTGGAACGTGGTGGCAGAACAGAGGGAGCAGCTACACAAAGACAAAATTGTCCGGTGGGTCCATTAGCCTCCTTGGACTCGGTGTGGTCAAACTGGCTGAGCCAGACAGGATGATAGATTGCTTTGTCAGAGTCCCAGGGTGAGCCCTAAACCTGAAGTACTTTGTTTATCTCCAACAAAAAGGGAAAGGCTTTAGAATAATCTATGTCTATTTCTTTTCGAAGAAAGAGAAGACGGCAAGGGTTTGAGGGGCTGAGGGGGATGCTGGTTGAAGGGGGAGTGGTGGGGCCCTATGGTGGTTGTCCATTAACAGATGAACTTGGCCGAGGTCCAGCTGTTTGATGAGACAGTGTCATAGCCCGCACTCACTCCAGCCTTTACAATCTCTCTCTCTCTCCCTCTCTCTTTCTCTCTCTCTCTTTCTCTCTTCCCCCTCTCTCTCTCTCTCTCTCTCTCTCTCTCTCTCTTTCCCCCCTCTCTCTCTCTCTCTCTCTTTCCCCCCTCTCTCTCTTTCCCTCTTTCCCTCTCTCTCTGTCTGCTTGCCTTTTTTACTGTCACTCATTTCATTCCTGTTTTCTTCCTCCCTCTCTCTGTCTCTCACACACGCACGCACGCACGCACACACACACACACACTTTACCTGCTGACGATACCTCAACTGTTTCCAGGTTCCTTTTTCGCTAAAGGCGAAAACAACGCTTCGTTTATCTCCACCATCTGTACCCCCCCACGTCAGAACCAGTTTAGACTGGTTAGCTGGCCCTGTAGCCTGGGCTCCGTCATCTTGCTTTACCTTGGAGGACTTTCGAGAGCAAAAACAAAACAGCACAAGAAAATGAAAGCACTATTCTGTAACGCTCGTGACCGGAGGGTCATTGCTGGCGATTTGAAGAAAACAGGGGGGTTAAATTAACACGAAAAAGTGCTATCAGACACAAAAAAAACCCTCTCTTTGTGGAAATCATATTTCACCCAGAAATGTGGTGTTTTTGTGACCATTATGTCCATTAAGCGAGACAGGAGCTAAGCTGAAGCTATGGCAGGGCATGAAACGGACACAGAGGGTCCTTAGCTTGTTGTGTTTAGGCGGACAGGGTCACATGTTGAGCGAGCCATAGCAAGGGCATGTCCTCAGTGGAGTCTATCACTGTCCACCCAGATGCGGTGGGACCGCCTGCTTGATCTCCACTCGCTAAGCAGTTTTCTGAACCTCTGGACCCCTGATGTATGACCCACTTACCCTCGGCCAACAGAGGACACCATTGATTTTTCCCTCTTTTCTGAGGGATGGCCAGTGAACCCTGGGCCAGCCGTGACCCAGGGACAGTGATTCATTGGTCGACAATATGCTTTATAACTCAGTGCCCTGTAGGACTGTGGTTCCTGGCATAGATTTGAATCGCTGTTGTATGATTGATTTTCTTTATGTTCCTTTGTCCTTTAGTACACACACACCTCTTGGTCATTTATTTTAGCCCTGTAGATTTAATTACCGTTATTGTTTTTTCTTAAACATCTCTAAATATCCTACAATGGTGTGGTTTGGTGAAGAGGGAGGGAAGTCTTTCTAGAACACAGAGCTATAAAAGTGTTTCTTCTTATCAGAGACACACCCACCTCCCCACCTTGTGCTAGCTGCCGTATCAAAGGTGAGCTTGGACACGGAGAACAGAGGTCAGTACTGGTGTACTCTGCTGTTAATCAGCCGTGCCACAGGTTTTAGAAAAGCATATGTTTTTCCCAGTGCAAACATAGTAATAAGAATATTACTTTCTGCACTGCATTCTACAAGTCACCAGATGGTAAAGACATAATTTAAAGTATTAAGATTTATTCATTTTATTAACCTGAACCCTTTTTTTGTAGAATGATTCCTTGTTGATTGTTTCCCGTAGGGTAGTCACATTTATTTTGTATGTGAGTGTGTGTGGCTGACCTGAATACTCCGTTTAGAAGTTCTCCAAGCAGTCTTTAGGGAACCGGTTTTGTGTCTCTGCAGCTTTTACCCTGAAGACACAGGAAACGCCCAGCAAATGTGAAAAGACATGGTCAAATGGTGGCTGCTGATGTGCCAGCTCTCATAAAGCTTCACATGTGCACATATAGCTGCGGAAAAAAAAATGAAGAGACCATTTAAAAATTATTTTCAGTTTTTCTGAATTAACTATTTACACGTGTTTAAGAAGTCTTGTCACGCTGTCAGTCTTTCACATTGCTGTTGGATGACTTTGTCACTGCTGAGGTTTGATTTTTTTGAAATTCAACAGACACTGGACTGGAAGGACCCCCCATACATCTAGAAATGCTGATTAAATAAAAATTTGGGGTGGTCTCTTAATTTTTTAAGTGGCTGTGTATGTTTGTGGGCAAAACTGTTAGAAAAGCTGGGTTTTCATAACCGTTTTTCTGAATACCAGTGTGTCTTTTACAGAAATCAGCATTCACACACTGCGATGACCCATTAACACACACTTGTTTGGCATCCTGAACTGTGTTTTGGTGGCAGATACGCAGGTCACAGAGTATGTGCCATGTGACACAGCTGGCATTTCAGAATGTGTTCATATTGGTGCTCATGTACAGTATGTGTGTATAACCCAGGTCAGAGAACAGAACCTGAGATGTAACCACCGGACAGATACAGCTTGGTCTGGGTCAGAGTGATGGGTCGGCCGTACATAGAAACGCTAGTGGTGGATAAAGAAGGACAGGCTCAACATAGACAACATGGAATTCATTACACCCTGTCCACCATCTTAGCTGGCTTGGATTTCTAAGGATAGATGTAATCGCGTGTATTAAATGGCACAGAGCAAACTCGATACTATATCACGCACATTTGGCTAATACACTATTTGTGGCAACTCGTAGCCACACAAAGTCCAGCAAACTTCAAGCATGAGTCCGACTCGTAATGTGCTAAGCGTTACACTCCCTACACAAACAGGAACCTTGAAAAACAAAAGTCCCTTGACGCCAATTGAAACAATAAACTCCTCTACTTCCTCCTGAGGCTTTTCAACCATCTCTTTCCCTCCACACTTCACCTTCATCAGGTTATCGCTCTCTTTTAAAGGCAAAGTTCACACAAAAGCATATGTTCGATGATCCTTTACTCACCCTCATGTCGTTCCAAACATGTTTGCCTTTCTTCTGTAGCTTTGTGTGAGAAACAGCAAAATTAAAGCCAGTATTGACTGTTAATCTTCCCCTCCAGTGACTTGAGAACAGTTGTGACCAGATCTTTGAGTCAGTGAGTTGAATTCAGATCAGTCTGATTTTTGACTGATTTGTGACCCGTGCAAGAAAGTCAAATGTTTTGACAAGAACAACATGAGAGTGAATAAATCATTTTCATAATTGGGTGAACCATTGCTTTAAATGAAAGCAGAGGGTGCCCAGACCTCAGAGAATCACAGGAATATTTGAACCAAGCATCTCGGCCGTGATCTTAGATTTCTTCTGTGCACGTCAGCGGGAAGCAGGCTAATAGGGTTGTTGGTGTTAGAGTTTGATGTATGGATTATGTTTACTGTGGCATATTTTGTTTGCGTGCGGGGGCAACATGATTGGGCCGTGTGATGAATGGACATGCCCTCCAGATTCACATCAGCACCTGCGCACCCTTCCGTTCCTCTATCCCGAACACCGCAGCCAAAACTGCCCCCACACACCCCTGATGCGCCTCCATTTATGGCTCTAAAATGGGCTTGAATTAAAATCAAGTGCAGAAAAGGCTGCATTTTTTTTCAAATTGTGTTTACACAACCGTGTAAAAGCCGCTGTTAGATGTTTAGTTATGCAAACGTGATATCTGTGTTCACAGGACACAGAGTATATGTGATGTTTGCTTTTGAGCTGTGTGGAGTCTTGTTAAAGTGCCTTTTATTAACAGTTTGCCTGGACAAGAGCTCTTTGGCATTGAGGCGGCACTGAGCGTGTGTGTGTATGTGAGAAAGCGAGAGCAGTTTTCCACAGCCATTACTCCTGCAGAAGGGCCATCAAAAGCCACATCAGGGCTTTTAATGGGCCCCGGTCCACAACTGATAGCTTTAACGTGTCCAACAAAACGCAGGAAAATCCAGACATGTCCTTTATGCACGTAATCCATTAGGATATAGGAGCACAGAACGCATAGCGAAATCTACACAGCTGTAAAATGTGGGTGGGTTTTTTCGGATTCCAAAACGTGGTGGAGTTTTTGGCGAGCGCTGCGCAGGCTTCGCTGTTTGCATAAGAGCAGAGGCTGGTGGCGTCTGTGTGGGGTGGAGAGGTGAGTGTGTGAGTTTGATCTGCTCCATTGTCTTCTCTCTTCACACGGGGCTCTCCAGTGAGAAGTAATCAATAGCAGCAGTGGCTGACTCGTTGCCTTTGTCTGCGTCTCTCTGCAGCTGCTGAGAGACAGTTTTGACATCTCGGCATGCCGCGGGCAAACTCTTACCCTCTCTCTCTCTCTTTTGCGTACACACTCACGCACACACATCATGCCAGCCTGGCTACTCTTTGTTCGCTGCTTTACTGCTCTGCCTTTCCGGCACACGGAGGGGCCTGTGTAGGAGTGTTGCTCTTTCTCTCTCTCTCCCTTTATTTCTTTGCCTCTCTCGCCCTCTTTTTTTTTAAACATTCCATTTTTATAACTCGGCACTGTTAAACGCATTACACCGATTCCGTAAGCCGTGCTGTTCTGCTCTGGAGAGCTGACGCTGCGAACTCTGACCTCTGCCAGACTTTATAGCCTTTTAACAAAAAGTTGTTAATGCCTTTGATAAGTTGCGGGTCGGCTGCATGTGCGAGGGAGCGTGCGTGGACGGCCGTGGGGGAGGAGACTGTTTGTGACCTCACTGCTTGAGCTCGGGCTGATCAGTAGCCAGAGAGTCACTGGCTCTTCAGTTATTTTTAACAGTACGGTAGTTCTTGCGCAGGATGGGAGAGCAGAGCTGTAGTGTAATTGAGCTCTAAAAATGCAGTTTTACTTTGATGTGATGAGACCGGTGAGGAATTTTGTCCAGGAGGATGAGTGTGAAGGAAGATGAGTGTGATGGCAACACAGAGACTCTTTAATGTCCTGAAAGGGTGATTGGTCACCTAGACATAAAGCAAAAAACAAACACTGTGAATGGGAGCTGTAATTGACACCAGTGTGCACCACGTTTGTATTGTTGAACACAAAAGAAGATATTTTGAAGAATGTCGGAAAGCCAACAATTCTTCCTACTATGGTAGTCAATTTGGTCCAAGAACGTTCTTTCAAATATCTTTCTCTGTGTTCATCAGAACAAAGAAATTTACAAAGATTTGTAACAACTCGAGGGTAAGTAAATGATGACAGAATTTTCAGTTTGGGTGAACTGTCCCTTTAAATGCAAGTCATATAGTTTGAAACTTTCTAACGTCGTTTTAAATGTGGGTCTCCATGTGTAATTTGTGCGTAGGCGTGATTATTTTTACTGCATGTTTTTACTAAATAAAGAATTATATAACTTACACATTTATTTATTTTTCAAAGTCCATTTTAATCGTATGTTAATTTTGTACCCTGCACGTGAACAGAGACAGAAAGAGTCGGCACAGGATGTTGTACACGTTTGATTCATGATGACCACTGGAATTTCTCCCCTGTTTTGTCTTGCTGTTTTCCTCTCACGGCCCTTATGACCAAACACAGATGCCTTTTTGCTTGACCAGGCAATTCTGTGCGAGACCGGTTAGCAGAATTCTCAGGTGACCCATTTGCCCTGCAGACCAAAGCACCATGTAACGCTCTTCATCTGTCTTCCATCCCCTTGTTTCTTTATTTATTTACCTTGAACACAGAAATGAAAAGCTCTCTGACACGAAGTCCTTCCAGGCCTTGATGTAGGTGTGTGTGAACCTGAAAGAAAGAGTGTAAGTGCAGGGAGATCTGGGTCTGCTGGGGTAAGCTCTACATTCATCTGATCTATAATATGATCCGCATCTCTGTTGACCTTCAGAATGAAGTGACCAGGATCTGACCAGGACAGCAGTCTGGCCAGTGAGCCGTTCCATACCGCTCTTTAACAGGAACACACATAGCACAGTTCAAGATTGATTTTCTGTGTGCGTTCGTAAGCGTGTGTGTTTATTTAAAAGCGAAAACCGGTGACCGCAGGAGCTGCCGTATCTCTACACGGATGCCCTGCTGTTTATCGGCTCAGCGCTGTATGCATAATTTAAATGGGGACCTTAGCCACACAAATTAGAGATGGGCCTCCGTTATCATTCATAATTCTCATCCGATAGCCGCTAATAACAGCCCTCTCCCTCCTTCGACCACGCTGGCTGCATAATGGACCTAACAGCCTTAACCAAATTACCTCCAATACGTATATGCCACAAGGCTAATAAAGGCTAATAAATGTATCACAGGCCGGGTAGCCCAGTGCCTCCTAATGCACATAAATCCAGGTTGGCTGGCTCTCATTACCCTGTGTGTGTAGCAGAGGCTAAATCCTGCCTCTATCATGTCCTGCTCCCCCAGTGACCACTAGCTGCCAAGTCCGGGAGGCAAGCTGCCAGTAATCAGCGTACGATTCCCCTCGCTCATCGAGCGGGACGCCACTGTCATAGCTTAGTCTGAATAGCGATGGTCTCTGCTGAGATGATGAGAGTGGTTTGTTAGTCTAACTGGCCACCCCTCTTCTACCCTTCTTACCACCCTAACCTTACTACAACTGATCTTGACTTGCTTGGCACGCGTGTAGGACAGTCGTATTTTTGTAAGAGTATTGGGGGTTATATCTGCACTTACACTCGGGGTGACTCTGTGTAGATTTGATACACGTGGACACTGTTTAGTGTGATGATGTGTGTGTGATTGCTGGAGAACATCTGGACATGACAAGAATGCAGAAGAGAAAATCGCCCCTCTATTCACTCCCCTTTGTCTTTATCAGTGGTTGTGAGAGGCCTTCTGCGTGCTCCGTTTCTCCTTTCTCTCTCTCTCTCTCTCTCTCTCTCTCTCTCTCTCTCTCTCTCTCTCTCTCTCTCTCTCCGTCTTTCTTTTTCCTGTTTATTAACCTATATGTGGCACAGCTTCACACATGTTGTCCAGACAGCTTCACCTTTCCACACCTGAGCAAAGAAAACAGGTAGTAAGAAACAAAACCGAGAGTGCAGCGCCCCATTGAACCGGAACGCTTTCTGTAATGTCGTCGCTGTGAATCAGGTTATTTTTCTGTCGAAGGGTGTTTCCTGCTCTCTATAAATACATTCTCTCTCATGTGTGTTTGAGAGAAAGCACGCAATACGATGTGTCCGTTGGGCTTTTGGCTCTTAAACACACACACACGGTGGTTTTCGTGTGCCGCTCTATCGCTCAGAACTCAGTCATGACCTGCCAGGCCCTGTCTCAGATTCCCACGGAGGGCGTGTTGAGACCTTGTGTAATGACACAGTACCATAGAAGCCGCTCAACCTGTCCCCTTCTCCTCCTCCGATTTCCCCTTTCTTCCATGCGCTAATCTTCTGCTCTGTGACCGGGTCCAAACGGTCACAATTTGACGGACTTCAGACCACAGTGCCAAGTCTTCATCAGCCATATGGTTGAAAAGGGGACATTTTTATATCACCTATAAATCCTCTTGTCTCGCCCTTTCTTTTCTCTCTCTCACCCCTCCCTCATTCTGTGCCCTCTCACTGTCTGCCTTTACCTCCTTGCCTCCAACTTGGCCCCAGACTTTCAGACAAAAGCGTGAAGACCCATTGTTGCATGAGAAAGCGGGTCATTGGCGGGTTCAGGATTGGATAATATGGGTGGAGTTTGAGGGGGCGGGTTACGGGTGCAAGCAGGTTACGGCGACCTGTGTGAGGATCCCGTCCGCTCCCCGGTTTCTCAGGCACCCGGGCGTCTCTCTACGGTTACACAAAATGTCCGCAACGGCTCCCCTGTTGCCAGGGTCTATTATTAGTAAGTGTCAGTCAGTTATCTGAGAGTAGTGCTTTTAGCTGCCATTTAAGTGGCTGACACTCAGGTTTTGCAGCAGATTAAATGAAATTTTAGGCGCAGTTTGGCTTGGCTGCGAGCGGACAAAGGAGGCAGCTGTTGTTGGAAATGTAATCTGGCACCAGCGGGAAAAGGGTGCCATAGCTGACGCTGCCCACCAATCTATCTGCCGCCTTATTCCCAGAGCCAAAATGTTGAAAAAATGTCACTTCCTCCATCTTCATCTATAGCACGTTTGAGTTCCTTTCAAGAACCATTTTTTTTGCCCTCCTAGACAAACTGTGAGCTACGCTGCACACCCTGAGGATGACTGATGCTGTCAAAACATTTGATATTTTTCTCATTTCAACTAAACAGTTTCATGTACCCATATATTTGCTCAATTCTGTTCCAGTGTCTTCTATAGATTTACACCCTTAGATGTGGAGGTTACAGAAAGCTTGATGTGTTTATGAATGTGTGAGTGCAGCATGCCGGATCACAGAGGATTTCCTGGTCTGCTTTCTTATAATGTCACAGTGCCCTGCCCAGCACTGCTTATCAGGTGACATAGCAAAGTTTTTTGTGCCTTGGTTTTTTAGAGGTCTTTTCTCTCTACCTGTCTTTGGGCACTATGTGTATTTTATACTGTACTTTTTTTATTAAGGGGCTACATTTTCAATACATACAAAATTTATTTTTTCTGAGCATTTAAAATCATGCTAAAATAGTATACAATATTACAATAAAATATTTTACAATATTGTAAAATAGTTAACTTAAATCAGTTTATCAAAAAATATTTTTTTTTGTAAATTTGAACAATTACCAATAATTATAAACATAAAATCTACTGAAAAGGTAGCTGTAAAGAGTGCATGAGATTATTAAATAATAATTGCTCTTTAAAATACATTTTAAATAATTGGCTTGTTTTATATAAAAAATTCTAATCTGGTCTTTATTTTAGATAAAAATGTTCTAATCTGGTCTTTATATTTAAAACAGATGAAAATGGTTTCATCTAATATAAAGACCAGATTGTAACTTTTGAATCTTATTATAAAGACCAGATTGTAACTTTTGAATCTAATATAAAGACCATATTAGAAATGTATATTAGATCTAATATCTAATACAATCTAATCTAGATAAAAAAAAATTTTGCCCCAATTTTCTGGGACAATTCCAGTGGCATTTTTGCCCCAGGCCCTGGCTTATGTCTTAAAAGTACCCCAGCGTGTCATCACAGGAGTCTTAAGTTTGCTAGGGGCCGCTCTCTCAGTCTAATCATCGCCGTGGCCTGCTCCGGCCCAAACACAACACGTGAAAAGTGACAGTTGTAAACGAGCGCGGAAAGCAGAAGAGGCCTTAACTGTGAACAGCATCAATTTTAGTCCACCCGCTTCCTCGCGCCGCTGCGGGGCAGAGAGTATTGATGTCAGCCGCTGTTTGAAGCCGCTCTGCGCTAAGTGCTCAGTTCTGTTACTGCAATCTGATTGTCTGTTTTTAATGAAATGGATTAGTTCCACTTGTCCACCGTGAAACAACATCATTTCACTCCGTTCGAACTGGCTTCCAAAACCAGTCTAATAATTTACAGAGTTGCGGTATTTACAAATAAAGACCTAGTTTGTAGCACAGCCTGAATATACATTATCTGTTTGGCTGGTAGCCATAAAGGGCAGAAACCGCACCGCCAGCTCGTTGCTCTACTTATGTTCCCTTATATAACTTGTGCTCCGTAATGCAGCGCGGGGTCGAGGACCGGGCTCAGGAGTGCAAGGTTGGGGTCAAAAATTAGAAGCTGAAACGAGATCACTTGCACATAGTGAAATCTCGCCTACACATACTCAGAACGAGAAACCCGGCGTCCTTTATTCATCTCAACTATTGGAAAAACCCTGTAGTCAAGGGCTTTCGCTCAGACGGGTTTGGTGGGGTGATTTTCTACAAACGGTAAACACACTGCATCATAATAAATGTCAGCGGCACACACCTCTCTGTTTTCTCAAGGTGGTTTTTAGAAAATGCTTTGGGTAGATGTGTAGAGTATTTTTTTGAGAAGTCCTGGCGTTTGAGATAAACATCGGAGATATGTTCCATCACCCCGAGAGACCTTACAGACACTTCCCACCTCACTTCCATGTACCCTGCTTCACGCCACCCCTATGAGATCTCTGATCTATAGGACCCCGGACACATTTTTGGCAGAGCGTGCAGGTAATGTTCCAGCATGCTTTGAGTTGTGGCTCCTTTCCATGTTAAAACCTGATTTATTGACTTTTGCCGTTGAAGAGGGCTTGCAGGTACAGCTGCAGTAATTAAGATTTTTATATCGGTTGTGTAAGAGTCCCGGGCAGGAACGGGTCACATTTTTGCAGATGAATAGATGGTTTTCTTGGTCTTCGTACATGAAAAAGCCCTCACGCTGAGCTCAAAGCTTTTGCTTTTGGAGAGAGGGTTCAGACTGTGGCCATACTCGCTGGTTGTTGAAGGCACTGTTTCCAGCCCCAGTGCTGAGCTGTCAGGGGTAACGTACGATGGGATGATATGGATTAGAACACTTGTATTGAATTATCTGTGGGACTGGGACTAAATGTGTGCAGAAGCTCTGCCATGAAGAATTAGACTGAGCTCCAAAAGCCACAGACCTGCATGCACAGCATCCATCTTACCGCCCTGTTATTGATGGTAAATGTTATACTGTAGTATTAATGTCTTCTTTCCACGCCATACTAATGTCGGTGTTTCCCTGACTCTTAACCCTTGAAACGCACATGGGGAGAGGCAGCGGAGAAACATTTGCAGCGTTTTTAGGGCGCATTTTGGTGCGTGGTTGTAAATCTTATATGTATGCAATGCCTGATCATCTGTTTATGCATATTTAAACAAATTCTGGAGCTACTGTATGTCAAGCAGTTGTGAAATGTCAAGCATGTGTTTTCCGACAAGGATATATTTTTACAAACATTCAGAGTAATTAGCATAAATCAATATACAAACACATGAAAGAACCATAATGGATATAGCTTGGCTATATTCTCAAGGCTCATGGTTTTGTTTTGGTTATGTGCTTTTAAATGTTATGTTACACTTCAGGCTAAATCTAGCTGTTTAGGCAGAGTTATGAATGCATGCAAATACTATAAATAAGTTCCCCCATTGACTTCTATTTTATGGACACAAAACCAATGCAAGTCAATGGGGACCAACGTTTTTCGTTGACCAACATTCTTCAAAATATCTTCTTTTGTTTTCTGCGGAAGAAAAAAGTCATACAGGTTTGAGATGACAAAGAGGATGACTAAATAATGACAGAATTTATTTTTGTGAACTATTCCCTTAAGTGATCATACTGTGACGCAAGATCAGATGTGCCATAAGATCCGTTCTGTGCATTAAGCCTTGTAGTGCACATGTAGTCTCTTACATACAGTATAAGACACATGGAGGAGGTCCTTTAGTGTCACTATTACCTAAAGGTCCCTCTCTCACTCTTTCTTTCTCTCTAGTCTCTCTCTCTCTCTCTCTCCGCTAATGGCCGTGGCCTGCTAAAGGGAGCAGTAGAAGGGTCAGCCTGAATTTTTTATCCTGATAAAGTGCAGGGCCGCAGAGTGGCTTTGAGTCATGCGCTTTGTCCCGCATGAATAAAGCACACGCGCTCACACAAGCACACACAGACAAGTGCTCATCCATTCACTCCTGCATCACTGATCTGCCTTATCAGTATATTGATGCATGGCTCAAATTGTTTTATGACCGCGTGGAAGCGGTTTATTTCCTGCTTTTAAACTTTGAAGTCTTTCTCGTCATTTTCACACCCAACCCTTGTCCCACTTCTGCTTTCTTACTTTACACACCTTTATGGACGTCTACCCTATGTTACTGTATATCTGGCACTATAACGTGTGCACGTACACACTGCTAATGAGCCCGAGCAGCAGATTTCAAGCCCAAAGTTTCAAGTTCAAGACCAAGGCACTTTCTCCTTTATTGTATCTTTATTACTGTAGAGAAATACATTGCTACATTGTTTGAGAAGGATCAAAAGCAGGTGTTACTGGGCACATGCATCTTAACTGCACAGAAACCAACCACTGCTCTGATCTCCATATTCACTGGTTTATTATGGTCTATACAACAGTGTTGCTTTAATATCTAAAAGCCTTTTTTTATTTGTAGATCTATTATGTATTTGTATATTGTTTGTATTTGAGGGAGTAAGAGAGACATCTTTCATTCTTTTTTGAATTGTGAAAGAGACGTGCGCACCTCAGGACTCTCTCTCGCTCTCGGCTCTCCAGTATAACTCTATTTATGTGCTGCAGTTCAAAGGGAATAGCGCTTTGGCATTAGATCTGGCACAGATTTAATATCATTTCTCTTATGGCGTATTTATGAGAAGCTTTAAACTAACATGTAATTTGCCTATATACTGTATGCTCCAGCATTATACAGTAACCCAGGTCGCCAAACGCTCGTCTCATCTCAGAGGAGAGAGAGTAAGCAGACCAGGTGTGTACGAGTGGTTGAGATGAGGGCAGGCCTGCAGGGCGACTGCGCTTTCGCCATGCGCCAGTCGAGAGGAATGAAACGGCACTGCCATGGCAGCTCTCAAGACAGTGGTGTGTTTGTGTGTGTCCCCGTGTCCCCGCTGCACTGGATAGACGTGCTGAGAGCTCTCTCTTAAAGGCATGGATGTCACATGTTCTCCAAAGACCCAGCGGACATGTCACACAGCTGGAGGCGGCAGTCAGGAGGGTGGTGTGATGTATCAGGTCAGATGAAGTTCTGGAGAGTTTGGTGTTCTTTCTCTAAGACACGTAGACAGTGGAATTTATTTTTTATATTTTTTTGATAACTTGGAGATATTTTAAAATCATGCTTGGTAGCATTTTTAAAATTCTAAAGCGCTTTTACTAGCAGTCACAGACTACTCGGACATCATTGTATTATAACTGTGAACCATGAACAGTGTGTGTTTAACAGTACACGCATGTGATGTGTCAGATGTGTCTCTGATATTAGACACTGTAATTCCTATGCCAAATTGAAGGTATGTATGTTATGGCTACGCCGAGAGGTTTTGAGCGAAGTGGGGGCTAGCTGAATGGTGAGTCACCGAGTTTCTTTGGGAATGAGATAGGGAGTGTTTGTTGGCTTTGACACGGTTGCTGGGTTTCGCTCTCTCTGGCCTTGGCTGACATTACCTCTGGTTCCTGCCCCGGCACATCCAGCCTGTTCGTCCTGCCCCCCCTACCCACAGGCCCTACGGAAAGCAGAGCAACAAAGAAACCCAGGTAGTGAACACTTAGGTAGTTCTGTGAGTGCGGAGTGAGGAGCGCAAAGAAAAGAAACGGTTGGGAGAGACGTGAGAACAGGAATTTTGAAACCCGAAATGACTTCAATGAAAAAGTTCCGTCATCGAAAGTTATTTATGAGATGGCACCAGAGGCTGTTTTCCAGGAGGGTGGCATCTTGCCGTAGCCAGTTTAGCAGCGATAGACCGCGCTCTATTAGCATCCCCGTCCTACCGGTATCTGAGGCCGGGTGAATTTATGTGAATAGCAATTTAATCTCCTGGTTTTAATGGGATATAAAAACACTTCCCGGACAACTGTCCTCTAATAGGTCTTAAAAGTTGTTTGTTGGTGTTGAAATGGGGGTAATTAGTGGACCCATAGCTTTGGGAGAGGGCGTCGGTGGTTGGGCCAAGGCTCTTCCCCACGACCGTCCGATCTTTTGGGCCTGGCTAAAAGGCGCTGGCCACTCCTCAAAGGGAAGCATTTGGAGGGCTTGTGACCACTGCGCTCAGGGGGGTGGATGGGAAATGAATGGCACAGCACTTAAGAGTATCTCTGATGGCAACATTAGCCACATTAGAAGGCTCTCAAAATGCCCTAATGGAGCACTCACAGTTAAGCACGCACACACCACTAAAAAAAGGATTGCAAATAGTTTTCAGGAACTTTTTAATGTGTGATTTATATATTTCTGCAATTTGCCAGCTGCCAGATCCCTTTCCTTTTAAGTAAGATAAAAACCAAACCAGGACGGGCGGTAATTTCTCTGGACAAGACAGTGATGATAAGAGAGAGCATCTTCAACACATCCCAGTCGTCTTAGATGGCTAGTCTTTGAATCAATTACAGTGATAAGACTCAGTATGGATATGCTATGCAGAAGTTTAAAAACATTTTGATTTGAAGGCAAGTGTCTGAATGTTTGAAATGAGAAAAATATAATTGGGCTAATATCAATTTTTACATTAACATTATTTAAAAAGAAATGTTTTTGAAATGGACCACATAACGAAGGAAAGGCCTAAGTAAAGAATAGATTTATACAACTTTATGCAAATGGAAGCCACTTTTAAATGAATAGTGCACTCAAAAATAAAACTTCTTTCATCATTTACTCACCCTCTTGTCATTTCAGTAGGACTTCATTTCTTGCGCAGAACACAAAAGAAGATATTTTGAAAAATGCCGTTAACCGGTTCCCATTGACTTGCATTGGTTTTGTGTCTATACAATAGAAGTGAATGCGTGCTGACGCTGTACTAACTTTCTTCGAAATGGCTTTTGTTCTGAAAGAAAGTCATACAGGTTTGAAATTACAAAAGGGTGAGTAAATCATGCTAAAATATAACATTCTGAATTATTTTGGATATTTCAGTCAAACATTTGCATACTTCCATTATAGTTTTGATTTGTTCACTATTTTTGTAAATTGTGCAAGTTAGGTGTAAGTGACCCTAACCTTTTGAACAGTAGTGTATATGTATCTGTTGTCTCCCCTTTTCTTTGCCTCTTTGCTTCAGATACAGCGCACAAGGAGCTACTATGGGCTTCCTTTAAAGGTGGTGTCTGAGTGTATGTGTTTTGGGGGTGTTTGTTTGGCGCTAGTGGCGGGGCCTCTGTGTTTGTGTAAATGTCAGAGGCTGTGTCGTTATTGACTGCTCTGTAACGGCTATGTGCCTCTGTGTTCTCCTACACAACTAGCCCCAGGCGGCCTGCTGCTGCAATACTGCCTTTCTTCTGACGTTCATCAAACTGTTACTTCTCTCTCTCTCTCTCTCTCTCTCTCTCTCTCTCTCTGTCTCTCGCACGCTGTCTTTCCCGTTTTCTCCCTCTCAACCCCTGCCAACCCCTCCCTCACTTTCTCGCTCTCTGAATGTGTTCTTTTTTTGGGCAGTGCCCAGTAGATGTGCGGTTGTCCACTCTGAATAATTTAGAGACATTTTTGTCCTCTTAGACGAGCCTGCGCCGTGAGGCAAAGTGAGTGATCTATCTGTTTGGGTGTCTCGCCTCCCTTTTTATTTTCGCCATGCCTCACTTACACAAACGCTCTTCTCGCCGTGTTCGAACACGGCTGCACATGTGTTTTGTTTTTATAGGACACGCTTTATATTGCAGTTATTGTTACGGTTCATGTTAGTGTTTATCTACAGAAGTGCGTACGGTCTAATGCGCTACATGTGTGTGATTATTTTGTGGTGCTGCTATATAATTACAAGTTATTGTTATTACTATGATAATTAAATTGTGGCATTATAAGGTGTTACATTTTTATTTTTTCTAGTTGTTCTGTTAAAAGTTATTTTAAGACAGGCTGCATTTATTTATAATCGACAGTGATGAGATTACTCCACTATAGATAAGACCTTCTGTTAGCATAGCAGACATCTCCGTTCAGATCTCTAGAGTTTACCCATGTGGGACTACTTATAAAAACATAAACACACACACAAATTTGTCACACCTCTTTCTGCATGTGTGTCAGCCATGGAGGCTCATTGGCTCCAGGAGGCTGTTAGAGGCAGTTGTGGGAATAAACTTTGTTTCATGGCTTTCTCACTCCCCATCAAAATCATTGAGAGCCTTTTACTGTTGACTGGGCAGCGGTTATATATCTGTGTTAAAATGTCCTTTTATTGATTGTTGCATTTGGTTGAATATATTTGAAGACTATTTTCTAATACAGAAGAAAAGAGTGTGTGAGAGAGGAACATAGGGAGAAAATCTGATAGAGAGATGAAGTGGAAACCCTCTAGTGGTCTCTGTGTTTTCCAGTCAGCTTGGTTTGAATGGCCATGCACATCATTTTCCAATTAATGTCTGTGTTCTAGTCGAGTCTTTAATTTAATTAAGATAAAGAAGTCTGTTTTTATGTATCTAATACTACCAATAATATGTTTGGACATGCACAGACAGAAATTAATGTTTATGGTGGACATTATGAAAAATATTTGACCCAAAAATGTCCTCCTTATCGTCTGTCTGCATCAGCGTCGATGAGGTAGAAAGCGCCTTTTTGCTCCGGTGGGGGTCTGTGCGTTCATAAGAGAGGGTCAGCCTTTCTTCGGTTTCTCTCCAGAAGTGTGTCTTCTCTTGAGACTGCAGAGCAAGAAAGGGCTCACTGAGTTACAGGTTTAACTTTTCCTTTTTGTTCTTTTTCTCTCTTATTCTCTCATCAGCCTCTCCCCCCACCACCCTTCCTGAACCCCTGAGGTTGAGTTAGTGCAGACCTGCAGCTAGATAGTAGAAAAGAAAATATGTTTCCAAGGCACTCCAGACCGGGAAAAACAAACACCTGAACAGCCCCCTGATGCTGATGGTCAAATGAACGAGAGAAAAAGAAAGAGAGAGATAAACACAGCAACATGCTACCTTCTTGCTCCCTATTTGTACAATGTTTTCCTAAAGGCTCTGTTCCAAAAGTGAGCTGCCTGAGGAAGCAGGGTTTTAAGAGATGATAGGGGCTTGTGATGTAGAGGCTGTTGTATTCTTTGGAAGCAGCGTGCGTATCTGATGTGGTGAGCCGATCCCAGAATGCATTGCGACGAGCTCAGGAAAAAATATTCTATGATTATTAATTTATTATTTTTTAATGTATCTATGAAAATAATATTATTTATTTATTTATTATTATACATTTAAAAAAAATCTAATATATATATATATATATATATATATATATAAAATTAGTATATATAATATATATAAAAGTACTGTATATATTTAAATATAAATGTCACCAGCTGCCTATTTCTAATTTGCCTGTCATAACATTTTTACAGTCTATACAGTACCAAGATGCAAAGTTGGAATATTTGTTAGTGTTGTATGTTTATGTATCTTTCCGAGGACATGTGACCAGGGCCTGATGTTTAGTTTTATGGCACACAGCACTATAAGGCTGATGAGTGATCATCTCTGGCCGACAGCTGCTCATGACTGCCCTGGCCTACGTGTTCCTGCACATCCCCGCTCTGTCTGCATACATGTGTGCGTCTGTATTCATTGCGTGTTTGCATGCAGGTGACCGCTGACCTATTGCGTGTGAAGCATTAGGGAAAAACACCCCTCTGAATTCATTTAAACTTCCTCCATGACAGGCTAACGCTATAGTCTATGCATGCATGCATGTATGTTTTTTTGTCTGGTATGATAAACTTAGAAAATTAATGAGAAAATTAGATGCATCCTAAAAAAACTAAAGGCTTGTCCATACTGTACTTTTTATATAAATATACACTTCATTGACATAGAGGAAGGTATGTGAATAATTAATGAAGAACAAACGAACAGACTTCCAGCTGTTCAGCCTCCGTAGGACACGCTATTCATGAACGTTAGAATGTTCTATAAGAAAATATATTCAAATTGAAAAATCACAAAAAGCCCTAATGGAAATATGAATTGCCCAAGTTGAATACGACGGGGGACAGAAAGGGCGAAAACGCTGAGCGAAGTGCAATTATGTGAAAGCAAATGTTATGGAGCCTCGGAACTGGCTTTGGTCCTCTAATTAAAATGGCTGAAAATGTTTTGACAGTGTCTGAAGCCATGCCCCGGGCCCCAGCTCTGCGCGGCTCCAATTTCTCTTCCTTACAGATGCAGCGATACATTTATGCAGAACGTGCTGTGAATATCTCACTCACACCCACCCCACTCCATTTCATTGCCTCGTTCTCTGGCTCTGAGAGAGACAATGAAGAAAAGAGGTCTCCGTGATCTTCGCTTCATAGGCTGTAGCTGAAGCCCAGGCCGTGCGTTGCATTGTTCCGTGTGCTCTCCCTGCTCTGTAACAGGCATAATCTGTGTGGTTGGCTCTCATGTTAGCAACACTGATCCCTGGCTGTGTAGAACGTGGAAAATGAGTGGTAAGGATTATTTAATCTGAGATATATAATGTATCAAATGAATTATAGCAGATATATTCAAATCTAGTGGGGGTATTGGGTAAAGGAAGTCTCAGAAATAGCAAGCGTATGTTTATGAGATTATTGTTTAGGATTTAAAAAAATCTTTGGGGACACCTCTGTTGAATAATTTTAATAATATTGACTTTTCTGCTGTAATGATTTTGGGCAGAAAGCCTGTGTTTCTCCATCCCTCCACAGGCATAAATGAATCTCAGTTTAATTAATTGATGGATTTGGAGCAGTGTAGTTTGCACAATGATTAATTAGGCTATTTATGACAGTGAATGCCACTCTTCCTGTAGCTGTTCGCTGTCTTTTCCTTTCCTCCACATATACAGTTTGTGTCCGTGTGTGTGCTGTTTCTTTGAGTTTTTTTCCTCTTAAAAAAAGGAAAAGAAAAGAGCAAAGCACACAACCCTCCTATGCTGTAATTTGTCCTCTCTATAATTTTGACATTTTGGGTTTCGGTTAAGAGTAGTCTACAGTTGCCATCATCAGCACTGAGGTTCTCCCCTCACGAGAGATAGAGATAGAAAGCGAGAGAGATGCGCTTACGGTTTTATGCTCCGACGGTTATATAAAGGTTTGGCCATTTAATTACAATCATAAACACAGTTTAAGAGGCTCTGACTGTATTATTAAAATTATGTTTACGAGGTTATGTGGGAATTCATTTTTAAACAATCATATCCAGTGTGTTACGGAAGCCATCAAACGGTGATTCACACACATTCACACACCCAGAGCGCATAAATGGTTGGACCGAATTTTTTTCCCTCATTGTTCATGAGTGTCTCCGACATGAGTACTCCATCCAGCATATGACTGAAATAGTTCAACCAAAAATTAAAATTCCATCATCATAAACTCACCCTCTTGTCGTTGTAAACCTGTATGACTTTCTTTATTCTGCAGAACACAAAGGAAGATATTTAGAAGAATGTTGGTAACCAAACAATTGTGGTACCCATTCACTTGTATTGTATGGACACAAGACCAATGCAAGTGGATGGGTACGTGGTTCGGTTACCAACATTCTTCAAAATATCTTCTTTTATGTTCTGCAGAAGAAAGAAAGTCATACAGGTTTTAAATGACAAGAGGATGAGTAAATGATGACAGAATTTTTTGGGTGAACTATCCCTTTAAGTATACTCGCACTTCTTACATTCATGTCAACATACTGTATAAGGTTCACTATGTCTTGCATGCTAAATTGATACATAAATGATACATTTTTACATAAAAGGAGATTAGACATATTTTAAATGTGTATACAGTAATAACATTTTCTTCTGAATGTGTTTGGAAATATACAATATATGCATATTGTTTTGTGTAGGCCCATCATCACTGCCAAGGGCTGCATAGAATGCAATGTGCATCACAGTAGGGAAGCTAAACTCACTTGCACACAATAATACAAAATTCTCTCACAAACCTTTTTTATTCATACTGACTATGACATGCACGCATGCGTCTCATTGCGGCTCACACACACTAATATACATTTACACACATTCAGTATAAAGTCCTGATTGGCCTCCTCCCCAAAACAATAATGCTTTCATATCACAGTTCTATAAAAGCACTCTGGGGTAATTGTGTTTTGTCTTCATTCTTGTGTAGCAGATTGTATAGCAGCGCCTAATGACACACTGAGAGGATTGTGAAATTAGTTTCATTGTTGCCCTTAAATACTGAAATCAACTTCATGTATTCGGCAATAACAGAATACGCGCTCATGTTACGCTCTGCTCCTGTGAAGCAGGAGCGCAGAAGAATGCAGCAGAAAATAGATCATTTGAATGGCTTAAGAAGGAAATGTATGCCACTTTCTGCAGTTATCATTAGCTGGGCAGGCCCTGTTTAGCCGTGCATATTTCTGATTGGGGGACACATTTCTCTTGGCTGTAATAATGATAAGCAGAGGGGAGTCAGGTGTGTGGAAATCTCTGGCGCTCTTAATTGTGCTCACTGTCCAGCAGGCAGGAGGGCAACATGATGTGAATGTCGCAGCGAGTTGATGCAGGGATTATTCGCATTATCTGGAAATGGAAATCCAGCATTTCATTAATTTGGAGGATGTATTTTCTGCCCAGAGCGATTGACCTATCATAACTCTCCCACAAATAGTTTTAAATGTCTCTAAAATTTTTATGCACATTTTATTGCACGCTTTTTTATTTTATTCCATGTTTTATGTGCATTTATGTGCTATGTAATTTCAAAATTCATACCTAGTAGATGTGTCATATAAAATTGTCAGTCTTTCTGTTCTGAGAAGCAAAATACTGATGACTCATCATGCACTATACAGACTTTTTGACCAATCAAATGCTGTACTGTACAATAGAAAATAAAGCCAGGAAAGTAATCTGTGCTTGAATTTACAAGATTGTCTGGGGTCTTTAATAAGTTCTGAATGGGGCTTTACTTGTGCCACTGATTGTCTGCTCTGGCCGCATCGCTGAAACTGGCACAGTGTCACCGAACCCACTCTGTGTGAAATTTGCCCCAATATTTTTTGCTCACTTTCCATCTGAATACAGAATAAAAAAACTCACCTGTTTCTTATCAAGGTTCAGGAAAGCAAAAAGTTAATAAAAGTGAACGTCTGATTTTTGCCAGCCTATCCAGGTTAATTACAGACATGCTTCTGCCCAGGAGCACTAGCCCCAGTTATCGAAATATCTCTCTTTTAAGTGAGTCTACCCCCACCCCCTTTTCTGTCTGTTTGAAAAATGGGCTCAGTGGCACATTACGCTACATTGTTTACATATAAGCGTGCATTTTTTTTCAAAAAGAGAAGAGCAATGCATAATGTTTGGGTTTAGAGTGGACACCGTGTCAGACGGGTCTTTTTCAGGATTTTTATGGCACTTTTTCTGTCCAGCTTTGTCGGTGAACAAGTGTTGGTCAAACAGGCCTTTGTTTGTGGCCAGTCACTCGGCACACCACAAAGAGTCTGGAACCGGACAAAGAGCCGAGTGTGTGAGAGCTGTGCCGGCCCGATCCAGCCAGACTGCTTCGAGGAATACTGATACCAAGCAGATGCACATGACCTGAGAACACATTCACAAGTATTAAAACTCAAACACATATTGCCACAAACACATTAGCCGATTTGGACAATATTGAACATTTGTGTCATATTTTTTCCATCTTTATTATCTCTTGATCAAATTTATGACAAATTTGATTTGACATGCTCCATTCCACATAATACTGTAATAATTACTGTAAGCAGCATTTTTTTTATTCGGGTCGTTTACATTCATATACATTTTTAACTCAAATCTTTATAAATTCAATGCACATTATGCAGCAACTATACATATATACACTCATATATGTCATGCATAACATTGATTGATGGAATGCATTTTTTATATTTTGAATGTGTACATGAATTATACCGTATGCGTAATTCCAATAATGAAAATGTCATTGGAAAATTAGAATGTCATGTATTTGAGACTTGAGCAGGTGCAGAGGTGAAGGGACAACTCAAACGCAAATACATGCGGAGGCTCTTGAAAGCATAAGCTGCTGATAAAATTCAAAAATGATATTACATGGCATTGTTCTTTCTCCCCCTGCATTCACTAATCCTTTTACTGCATTGTTGCATTACCTCCATTACCATTATCTCTGAGAGCTGTTGAATCTTAACACAATCGTCAAGGACAAAACAAAAGGGTCCGCAGTCTCAGCTATTGACAGCAGTGAAGCTGTTGAGACGGAACGCTGTGAGTGCAGCTCGCAAAATGCCAGCAACTGTCCAAATGACCTGCACTTTCGCATGTAGGAGGTTTTGAATCAGTGCAAGTGTTTTGGTGTCCGGTGCTCTTGTTTGGCATGGACACCGTGTGTGTGTGTACGTGATGGGGGGGTTTAGTGGTGGGAGGAAAATGAACAATGGAAGAATCTGCATGTCGGGGATATTGGGCTGCCCGAGCTGTTTTAGTCTGGCATTCATCTTGGTCTGCCAGCGCCATCGATCCAGACGGCACACATAGAAATGCACCTCAATCTCAAAACAAAGCCAACTGTAGACATTACTCCAATTTTACGCACTCTCAAATATATGTCAGTCATCCATGTGTGACAGTCATACAACACACACTTACATACACAATGATAAATCAAGATAGTGACGCATTGGTGCATGCACATTTGTATTCCCAGCATTATGAGGACTGCCCATTGACCTCTACTGTATACTGAGCTAATGATATTTTATATCTTATGACCTGACCCCTCCTATACAAACCCTGCTGTATTTTTGCATTTTTATTAAGACATTATTTAAGATGTTTATTAAATCCATTATGCAGGGACATGTTCTTGCAATGCACCAAATGTCAAGTTTTTTTGCATTGCACATTTGTCCTCATAATGTAACACACACATACATTCGTAAAATCTATAACCTACTTGTTGGTATTTGAAAGAAATTATGTTAGTTACACAACCATTTCCATTTTATCATCATACCAATTTCATTAAACTACGGTTAAATACGGCTAAGTGAATGTGCACGTGTGTCTGCAGTTTAGAAATAAAATACGCCTGACCTGTCCCGAGGAAAAACATTTTGCGCTCCAGACAAGCAAATTTTCAAGAGTCATAACTTGACACCTTTTGGTTATTTTTACACTGTAAAACTATCTGTTTGGTGTGGTACAGCTTTCCTGAGTGAGATGCAGAACTCAGCAGGAGAGGCACGGGGTGAGGGGTGGAGGGGGATCGCAACATATTTCCTTCCTTCCAGTTTTAGGTTTCACATGGGCACCACTCACACTCAGCGCTATGTAATACAGACTCACTTTTTGTCAAGATCATTTAGTGTGGCTTTACCTAACTGCAGTTAAATGTGTGTGAGTGTATGTGTGTGTGTGACGATTTAGATGGATTAGTCGGTCCTGCGAGGATGTGGTTGGCAGTTTGGGGGGGTTGAATAGAAAGACGGGGTGTTCTTGTTTTCCCGTGGCTCTGCGCTGTAACATCACTGTGACATTTCCCTGTGTAAAAACTGCCAGCAATGCGCCGAGCACTCGCATCCGTCTGTAAGCAGCCGAGCCGCTGCCAGCTCCCGCAGACCAGTCCAACAACTGTCACCAGCAGTCCCTGCTTCATACGACACGGCTTGCCAGCTTGTCCGAACTGACCCGCTTTTCGCTGCAAATTGGAGAGCTTTCTAATTAACTGAGGAATTAGTAAAATTAGAACACAGCCGCTTTCTGACTTTAAATGCTCCAAGCATTGAGGCAGATTATATTAGATTTAACCAACTTTTGGACTTAGACGTAGGGCCAGTGTGATGCAGAATAGCTCTCACTCCATTAATGTTACACATATTTAACAGTTGTGAACCCACGCCTGCTTTTACAGTTCGTCTCAAATGATCAGCTCTCAAATTCTCCGCTCAAAAAGACAGTCAATGACACGAAGAATACTCTTTTAAGTCTCTTGAGAAAATTTAAATTAGACCAAAGGAGGGGGGAGCTCATTTCTTAGGCAGGCTGTTGCTTTTAATTCCTCCTAGTAAAATCTTCGGAGTCTAATAGCAGATTATTGGAGCACCTGTCGGTGGCTCGCAGATTCCCATCATCAGAACAGATTGTGACAGTTTTGTCAGAAGAGGAACCTGGATGCGTGCGTGCCAAGCACAATGCCCGCATGGCGCACGCCGGTGTCTACGAGAGGCATGCCAGTCAATAATACCGCCGGCTGCACGAGGCTATCAATTATTGCTGCAATTATTTGTCTAGTTGGATATTTAAAGTGTCACGTGAAAAGATGATTACATATTTCGCTGAGCGTTGCTATGTGTAATGAAATGAAGCAGGGCCTTGTTAAACATGGCGATGTGGTAACCTGTCCTTCATAGATCCCTGTGGCTGGTGAGAACAGAACCAGACCTTCTCACATTGAAAGAAAATGCAAATTCTGTTTAAAAAAGCACCATAACCTTATTTTGACAGTACACTTACAAGAGAGTTAGGTGTTTTCGAGAGCAGACAAATTAAAACTCTCTCAACTTCGACAACAAGAGGATGGCCATTACAGTTTTAGCTGTGTGACGGAGCGAAAAAAACGTTTGCATGATAATACAAAAACGTATACTAGGTCAACCCCTCTGCAGGTGGCCACAATTAAATGTAATTTCTGCAGATTGTAATGATCCATAATTTAGCTGGCCTTTGCATCATCCCTCGATATAAAGTAGTGTGCAGTCTTGATTTGGTGTAGAGCTTTCAGCTGTTGGTCATGAGTGAGACTGTCAGGAGGTGGTCGTGGGTGGCAGGGCCACAGAGCAGCAATGTGCTGTTATTTTCTCTCTGTTCACACCAGCCGTCACATCCCTCTTTTCCCGTCTCTCTCAGCTCCAAGCCGGTGTGTGATATAGTCACCAGTGCTCTCTTGATCTGGGCTCTTGGTTCATTTTTTGGAATGTTTTCCAGTCCATTTTAATTACATTAAATTACATTACGTTGTTATTTTTGTTTTATTGGTTAAACAAAACAAATTTAAAAAATCTTGTAAAAGTTCCCTTGGGTAGAAATTCACTGTTTAAATTACTTCTTTTATGTATACTTGACTATTTAAAGTATTATGTTTAGGTAAATGATCATTTTTGTTTTATCCCGTGAACTTACAAGAATATTTCTCCCAAATTTCAAATAAAAATCCATTTATTTGCAGAAAATGAAAACTGGAGAAACAGGTCAAAAAGACAGAAAAGATGCTCTGTATTTTTAGAAAACAAGTTCATATTCACTTTTAAGCAATACAACAATAATATTTGTACATTTATTTAGGAAAAGTGAAAAAAGTGTTTTTTATCTCAATTTTCATGTGTCTTGTCATGCTGTCAGTCTTTCACATTGCTGTTGGATGACTTTGTCACTCCTGAGGTTTTGATTTTGTTGAAATTCAACAGTCACTGGACTGAAACGACCACAATAGGCCTACATCTAGAAATGCTGATTAAACGAAAAATTGAAATGGTCTCTGAATTTCCCCACAGCTGTATATTTTTATAGTATTAACGTACATATATTATTTTATGCTTATTTCATCCTAAATCTCATTCATTTGATCTCTCTAGTCTCCATCCTGTATAGTGGGTGTGTTCGCTTGCCATGTTCGGAAAGCGCCAAGGCAGAGACAAAATGATAATGGCACAAAAGGGTGCAGAGATGTCCGGAGGTGGCTGTCTGCCCGCCACGGAGCCTTCCAGAACCACCCCCATTTGTGTGCATTAACAGGATTATCCCAGAAACCCACAGCCGCTCTGGTCTGCCTTCCTCTTCTGAGCAGCACAGAAGCCTTGCCTTGTTATATGCTTGCTGGCTATTGAAGACTTCAGAAAAAGCCCCTCTGAGGAAAACAAACGAGATGAAAGAGTGCACGCGGCTCTGTTCACCACCTCTTTCTGTTTTTCTTCACGCTATCTCTCTCTCATTCCGTTTTTCGATGTCTCTCTTTCCCCCTCTTTCTCTCGGGATGCTTGTAAACAGTGCATGATAGCAGTTTAGAGACCTCTGCCTCGTAGGGGGAGTTAAATCCATCTCTCCTGTCCATTTTCGCTGTTTGTTGTTGTGGTGCCTGTGTGGATGATGGCTCTTTTCCTGACCGCTTGACCTTGCGTTTTTGGGAGCGTAGGTAGATGTCTGTACCTGCGAAAAACGGTGTTGCATGTAACATCCCTTTTAGTGCTGGTAATTTTCAAAGTTCAAACTGTCACTCATTACCTCATGAAAATATCAATTTCATTGCCATTTGTGAGTTAATCGCGTGTTTTTTTTAACTATGGACACCCTGAACCTGCTTGTTTACCTGTTGATGGTGCAAATGCCATTTGCAGCACTTTATATCATTTTTTTTTTAAAGAATTTATTCAGTGTAATTATCAAAAAAGGCTCTGTAGCTTTTGACAGCTTTCCATCTGGATGGCCTACCTAAAACATTTAGACATTTGTGCATGTTTAAGAGCAAGGTATATTCTATTTTGAAGTTTCTGTTTTATTTTTCATCTTTTTTAAAAGCAAATTGTCTCTAACAAAATTTGGGCTTTGTGGCTTTTAGTTCATATCTGTTTCGTTTTTTTAAAATTAAAATGTTTTACTTCACAATTGACTGATAAACAGGAAGCTCAGAGGAAAACCAGGTTCAGGTTATATTGCTCAGATAAATACAAGGTGTGAAAGGAATAATAAAAATAAACATAAGCAAATAAGGTGAAATGGGTTAGGGGTGTCATTAGTTTCTAGATGAACCTGTGAAAGGTTTCAAGAAGAATTCTTCTCATACATTCAAATAAAAATTGGTCATTGCATGTATAATATTGTTTAGTATCAGTAGAGCATCAGCCCCATCAAAACTATATTAATGTGTAAGACTTTGGTACAGCAAATTTAATGTTGAAAAGCTCGTTTCCAGCCTCTTCTATTATCTCCGAACATTAAATGAGATTATAAAAGCAATGGGAGGAAAATGATAGGTCAAATGCCATTGAAAGTAAATTATTGTTTTAAATGTTCCTTTGCTGTGACAATTGTATGCATTCTTCCCTATTTTCATTCTGAAGAACACAGTCGTTCTTTTTAGTTTTTTATAGTAGTTTTATTTCTCTCCATTTGAAACAACTCTTACTGAGCTCATATTGTGTGAGCATGCACAGGATCTATTATTGTAGTCTTTCCAAATTTGTTTGTGCTTCCTGTTCATCTGTTTTTGTACATGGATGAAAGCGTTCAGCTTGAGAGAGCACTTTTGTTTGCTTTTACAGCCCTGCTGACAACCGCTGCAAGAACAACCGGCTGAGCAGTGTGTAGTCCAAAGCAAGTCTTTGGGCATTTAAGTTCCCCACCCATTGCAAAGACCCGAGTTAAACCCTAACATAGTCCTTTTCTGCTGGAAGTACCATTGCTTTGTCTGGGTGTTGTGAAAAGCTCTGCTCCACTGGGCTCTGGCCTGTAATGTTGTTAGGGAGCATGTTTATAATAAGGGATGTGTTTACTGTTATGTGATACTTTCTTTAGACTACAGCTACAGCTGATGGGAGACTGTTAGTACATGGGGCCACACAGGCCCGAGGTCTAGTCTGGTGATGAGAGAGGTTCATAAATACTTAAGCCCCAATCTGCAGTGTTTATTTAGATCTGGAATGCACCAAGCCACAGCAGTTGGGAATGAGTGGGAACACATACATACATGGAGTAGCCTCTGACATCAGTTTTAGCAATCTAATGATTTGTTTTTGAAGACAATTGAAGGGCTGACTCTTAAATTGTACTTTGTTTTTGCAGGTAAAGATGAGCCCAGCAGCTACACGTGCACAACCTGTAAGCAACCGTTCAGCAGTGCCTGGTTCCTGCTGCAACACGCCCAGAACACTCATGGCTTCCGCATCTACCTTGAGAGCGAGCGCGGAAGTCCACTCACGCCCCGCATCGGAGCCCCTTCGGGAATGAGTGCAGATTGCTCATCTCAGCCCCCCCTGCATGGCATCCATCTCCCCGAAGTAAACCCATTCAACCTGCTGCGGATACCCAACTCCGCACGTGATGGACCTCCTCTCCGGGAGGGGCGTTTTCCCCCAACGCCACCTCTCTTTAGCCCTCCGCCTCGCCATCACTTAGACCCTCATCGCATGGATCACCTGAGCCCGGAGGACCTGGCCTTGGCCACCCACCACCCGAGTGCCTTTGACAGGGTGCTGCGCCTCAACCCCATGCCCCTGGATCCCCCAGCCATGGACTTCTCTCGTAGGCTGAGGGAACTAGCTGGGAACACCTCAGGGTCAACTCCTCCCCTCTCACCCAATCGACCCAGCCCTATGCAACGGCTACTCCAACCATTCCAATCGGGAAACAAGCCACCCTTTCTATCCACGCCCCCCCTGACGTCCATGCAGTCCCCTTCTGGCTCCCAATCCACTCCGACCCCTCTCAAGCAGCAGTCCAACACACCCCTGAAGTCAAAGTCTTGTGAATTCTGTGGGAAGACCTTCAAATTCCAGAGTAATCTGATCGTGCATCGACGCAGTCACACGGGTGAGAAACCCTACAAGTGCCACCTGTGCGACCACGCCTGTACGCAGGCCAGCAAGTTAAAACGCCACATGAAGACACACGTGAACAAGTCATCGCCCATGACGGTCAAATCCGATGATGGCTTGTCTACAGCCAGCTCCCCTGAGCCAGGAACCAGCGACATTGTGGGCAGTGCCAGTAATGCCCTCAAATCAGTGGTA
Organism: Triplophysa rosa; assembly: GCF_024868665.1. Lineage (NCBI taxonomy): Eukaryota > Metazoa > Chordata > Actinopteri > Cypriniformes > Nemacheilidae > Triplophysa > Triplophysa rosa. The sequence goes on from NC_079898.1 coordinate 15,979,530, forward strand.
GCCAAATATAAGAGTGAAAATGATCGTCTGATTCCAGAGAATGGTGAGGAGGAGGAGGAGGAAGAGGAGGAGGAAGAGGAGGAAGAAGAGGAGGAAGAGGAAGAGGAAGAAGGAGAGGAGGAGGAGCTGGAAAGGGATAGAAGTCGAAACAACTACCACTTTAGCCTCAACTTAGAAGCCACGAGGCACCACGAGAACAACGGCGGGCGCGAGGGCGACATACCACGCTCGCTGCCTGAGGTTATGCAGGGCATGGGCCTGGCTGCCAGCATGCAGCACTACAGCGAAGCTTTCCATCAACACAAGCGAGGAGCCCTAAACTCAGACAATAATGCACATAGGGACATATGTGATGAGGACTCAGCCCTGGCATCAGACAGAGTGGACGAGGGCTGTGTCTCTGCTATCAACGGTCGAGGCTCATCCCCCAGCGAGTCTGCCTCTGTGGGTTTGTCTAAGAAGCTACTGCTGGGCAGCCCAAGCTCACTTAGTCCCTTCTCCAAACGAATCAAGCTGGAGAAGGACTTTGACCTCTCCACCCCTACAATCCCCAACACTGAGAACGTCTATTCCCAGTGGTTGGCTGGCTATGCTGCCTCTCGGCAGCTTAAAGACCCCTTTCTGAATTTTGGGGATTCCAGACAATCGCCTTTCGCCTCGTCTTCAGAGCACTCCTCAGAGAACGGAAGCCTACGCTTCTCCACGCCACCAGGGGATCTGGATGGCTGCGTCTCGGGTCGCAGCGGGACTGGCAGTGGCGGCAGCACGCCACACCTTGGGGGTCGGCCCAGCTCGAAAGATGGCCGACGCAGTGACACCTGCGAGTATTGCGGCAAAATTTTCAAAAACTGCAGCAACCTGACAGTGCACCGACGCAGCCACACGGGCGAAAGGCCTTATAAGTGTGATCTCTGCAATTATGCCTGTGCCCAGAGCAGCAAGCTAACACGGCACATGAAAACGCATGGGCAAGTGGGCAAGGACGTTTACAAATGTGAAATCTGTAAGATGCCTTTTAGCGTGTACAGCACCCTCGAGAAACACATGAAAAAATGGCACAGTGACCGCGCATTGAACAATGAAATTAAAACTGAGTAGTGGTGGAGGCTCACTTGCCTGTTAACAGCGAATAACACCTTACCCCACCCTCATCCTTGTAGATTTCCCTGTTTCGCTAGTCCAGTGGTGGCTAAGACGGCGTGCTTGGCACCACCAGCACACCCTTTTCATTTACCGTTGAATGCATGATCTGTATCGGGGCAATACTATTGCATTGACGCAAACTTGGAGCCTTTCTCTTGTGCAATAATAATTTACATATTGTGTACCTTTACTTTTTTTTCCATTTTTGAAAATTTGACAGCATGCATATGTTTTGGCTAATTTTAAAAATAAATTGTCCCTGGTTGGTTAGTTGTTTAGTAAATGTGTTGCTGTATTATCGTTCATTACTTTACAAATGTTTATCTTTTTTTTCTTTTTTTTCCTTTTAAGATCTAAGAAAAAGAAAAGAAAAAACAACCATGCTGCATACATTCTGTAATACATATCATGTACAGTTTTGTGTTGTAACATGGAGGACTACAGTATATTGCTTAACCTTCTTTGGACGGGCTCGGTATCGCACTTAAACTAATCTTTCAAAAAGATGTTCTGTCCACACAGGGTTTAAATGTTAATTGGCCCCTAATATGGCATAAAAGTAATGACAGCCTTTGAATTTCTTGAGAAAGGATCGATAACACATTAAGGATTGAATTTGTACTATCATTTGGTAAGACAAACAAAAAGAGTGCCTTGGATATCTTGAAATTGCATTGGTTAATCTCTGCTGTAATTCTGGAGTCTCAGCTAAATATTTGAAAAGGGTCGATGTGATCTTTAAAAGGTTCTTGCATCAAGTACCTGACAGCTAAAGTCAACTACGACTTTAGAGAGACATAGTAATAATGAAAAGCTAAAGGGAATTTCTAGTTAATCATCATTAGGTACCTATGTGAAATGTATCCAGTTGTGGTTCATGTCCTGTGCGTGGCACATGCAGTGGCATTCAGCCTTGTTTACTGTTTGAAGGTACTGTACTTAACGGTACTTGTTTTCAATCCACAATCATTTGACTTTTCGGTGTTTGTTCAAGTCTTATCTTCAGTAGCACGTTTTTTGATGACCGAACATCCATTGCGAAGGAATACCTGAGGCCATTTAGACCGAACTAATGCAATGTACATTCGAGTATTGGTTATTAAGAGACCATAAAATATTTGCAGCTGTCAGTGATGATTAACTATGAATTGCCTACGGGTCTGAGTCAAAATGGCATTTCTTTATTGTTGCCCCTGTTTGAGCTCCCTATAAAGACGAAATGAACCTGAATTACTGAGCGAGAGGGAAAACCATTATTTTTGTTCTTTTCTTTTATATACGTTTCACACATAGTGTGGTATATGTTGACATTCAAGGAGACTCTTGTTGCATTATGACTTTAATGACTTGTTTAGACAATGCGTTGGGCGTTTAGATGGCACATGCCTCTCTGCCCCGTTTTTGACACGATAATTGGAGGTATTGCGGTTGAGTATAAATTAAGATTGTTTGCCTGTTGGACAACAAAGTGCACTGTTAAAGTTTCCCAGTTTACAGGTGTTCTTAAGAGGGAAAACTTCCTAAAGAAATGAACGTGGTGTCATTATTTAATGTAAAAAAAGCCAACTCGTCCTCACTCCTCACAATGAAAAAGCCCAACACCGATATAATATCGACGTGTCAGCGCAAACAGTGCTTGACCGAATACGGACAATTGAAACTTGCTGCTTTCACTGCAAGAACTTTTTTTTGTACAAATCTTTTTTTAAGTATGAAAATAAAACTTTTTAAAAAAGTAACATTTCATTATCTTAGGGGAAACGGTATTTAAGTTTGTTGTTTATCTTTATCTCTTTGTCTTGGTGGCGTTCAAGACTTAATCACAATATATATATAAAATGGGAAAAAATCTGTGATTTTTTTTCTTTGTTTTTGTTGTTGTTGTTTCATCTTGGCTCTTCACAGCTCTTCAGGTCAAACTTGCATTGGGGAAAGGTTTAAGATTATATATAAAATATATAATAGAGAAACTTAAATATAGGAAAATGCACATCATGTCAGTTCCTATGCTAAAACACATTTATGGTCTACTTTCTTCTGTATTTCTAGAATGGTATTTGAATTAAATGTTCACCTAGTGTAGGTACTACAGTATTTATATTGAGGCTTGTATTTTTAACTGTTGCTTGTTCTCTCAAAAGGTACAATTGTACCTTTTTTGGTAGTGGAAAAAAACAACAAGCTGCCACAGTATATTTTTTTAATTTGGCAGGATAATATAGTGCGAATTATTTGTATGTTTAAAAAAAGAAAATGGAAAAAATCAAATGAAAAAATAAAAGTTTGTGGCATTGTACAAAGGAAGCCATTCAATGGTTTCCCCGCTGAGTCTTTTGAGAATGTCCACACTAGCTAAAACAGGTGGTTGTACATATCTTTTTCTGTTCTTCTTTTTTAAAATCTCTGCTGCCATTCTGTATGCAGTACAGCAAGCTGATGTTGGGTTGTTCTGTAGTGTGCTTCTGTCTTTTCACATGTCTCACCTGAATACATTCCAGCATCTTAAAAAAGCAAACTTCATATGCAGTACGATACCAGTAAACAAACAGACAAAAATCATTCAAATAAATGAATTCAAACGATCAATGTTTTGCAGGTGTTTTGTTTTCATTGCCAAATATTAAATGGTGCTTTATATTTCGATTGGGACGACTTTCATATGCAAAGCATATTTAAAAATGAAATGGAACTAAAGGAGCAGCCCACTTAAGTTCATACTCTTTTGTAAATGGCAATGCGGAATATTTTGTTATCAGCCTTTTCTATTCCTGTTATGAGAGCTGTTTGTTGTAACTTGAACTTGAACTTTATCTTTTTCAATGGGAGTCACTATTTATTATTGCTTAAATTCTCTGTTCAAAACAGAGACATAGAATGGATCCGTTTTTGTTTGTTTGTTTTCATTTTATTTCTCCTTTTTTTTTTAAAGAAAGAAAAGAATGACCAAAGGTCATTGACAGACTTGCTTTTTTGTTGTTTTTGGTTCAGGTCTATGTTAGGTTTTATTTGGAGAAACCACTGTCTGTGTTTTTTGGCAGTTGTCTACATTATCCTGTTCACCAACCAATTTTGTCCCTTTATTGAAAACAGTTAATAAAAAAATTAAAAGTATATACTTCCGTGTTGTTGCAAGAATTTCTGTTTTTGTGTTTGATTGCTACAACACAGGGTAGAGAAATGTTTGCCACACGCACACATGTCCGGTTTATTATCTCCACGCACGCATGCACGCACACACTTACAGTAAGGAAAGGGAATACAGAGCTGTGATGGTGTTTAACTCTCAATTGGTTGAACTCCACTGGGTGTAAGCGTGTCAAATAATTAGGACGGCCGTCTTGAGCAGCTCTGCAGTCGTGCCATCAGTCAAGTCCCTGTTGTGTATGTGTGGATCTGCAGTGATACATTTAGCTTCTGGGTGTATTAGGGCCCTTGGTCTGTTCTGCAGATCTATGTGACCTAGTGACTTGAGTGTTATCTTACCTGAAATAGGTCAAAGCAGCTTTGCAATTTTAACACACACACACAACATACTCGCTGTACAACCAAGATGGCACCTACATTTGCACCTCCTTTATTTCCTTCACCTACCATTTTTAAGTATACCTACATGATGATCTGTATTTTACATTATTTATGCAAACAAAAAGACCAATAGGTTTTATTTAGCAATACAAAGAAGCTTTAACAAGAAACCACCATCGACCATAATCTGGTTTGTTTCTTGTGATGCACAATTAAATTTTCCCCTTTGTCTAAAATCCAAACTACCAACCCAGGCCAAGATGTGATTCTTTAGCATCACTCTCAGAACACAAGAAAGAAATGACCACTTGTATTTAGAAAGGCCTATTGTGTTTTGGCAGGTGGGAAAGACAGAAAAACTCGAAGTCCACCCTCACCAATCATTGCTATTTCATTCATCAGTCTCTTGAAGAAAGCATGTCATTCTACTCAAACAATACTACACTCCAGACAAACAAATACAACAAATCAGCGACTTTTCTCTCTACGCCTTATAAACGAACACTTGTAAACCCGTGAACTAGGCATGCAGGGCCCCTCGGGTTTGCTGAGACTGTATTGCTGTGTTTATGTGAGGGGCTTAATGCCCTTGTTGAAAATATTATCAGGCTTTACACTGCATACAATAAGTTTCTTAATCAGTATTTTGTTCTGTTTAGGTATCTAAATGGCTTTTAAACAAGAAACATTACATGAGAAGAGACGTAGTGAAGTGTTGGGATGTTTTGAGAAAATATGTTGAATTGAGCTTAATTTCCAACCACATTGGCAAATTTGCTTTCTTGTTTTAAAAGGACAGTTCACCCAAAAATAAAAATTCTGTCATCATTTTCTCACCCTCGAGTTGTTCCAATTCTGTATAAATGTCTTTGTTCTGATCAACACAGAAAAATATATTTGGAAGAATGCTTGTTACCAAACAGTTCTTGGCCACCATTGACTACCTATAGGAAAAATTACAATGGTAGTCAAATGTGCCCCTGAACTGTTGCTTTCCTACAATCTTCAAAATATCTTCATTTGTGTTCAACAATTGTTAACAAGCATTCTTCCAAATGTCTTTCTCTGTGTTCATCAGAATAAAGAAATTTATACAGATTTGGAACACCTTATGGGTGAGTAAATGATGACAGAAATTTTAAAAAGTAGCTTTTTAAGTATGTTCAGATGTTTTTTATTTAGGTATTTAAAATATTCTGATTTGTTTTTTACATGGTACACAGTATCCTCACAAATCCCTCTTGCTTTTTTCCTTTTTCTCACAGTTTTCCACGTTCACAATTCTCAGGTGACTTGGAAAATGTGAGTCTCTAAACACTGAGGTGCGTGGTTTGTTTTACTTTTGTGTCTGTGTGGATTGGTCTCCTGATCAAAGTTTCTTGTGTTTATGAATGGCTGGCAGGCATTTTCCTCTGGGCTGTTCAGGATGGGGGTTGCCAAAGTGGACCGCACCGCTGTCTAAACAGAGGTTGACTTGGTTATTTAAACGTTACACGTTGTCAACATTCTCGTCAGTTTAAGACTTTGTGGTACAGACTGTACACAAATGCCTTGTCGCCAGCACCGTCTGTGTGTTGAACTAACCTTGCATCATTTCCTTTACTCCAGTTTGGCTTTGCTCTATTAATTGTGTGGTGTGGGGGTGAATGGACTCAAAGTAAGTGCACCTTAATGGACAATGACCAGCTCGAGCCCACTCTTTAAAGTACAGCACATCATTTCCACCCGCCAAATGTAAACTACTCTCACGGCTCTTACTAAACAGCCACATATGTCCATCACACACCCTTTAAAAACACGCATGACCTCCAGACAATTTCAACCATAACGGTGTCAAAAAATGCAAAAGACTGCAGATGAGGGCTTACCCTTAGTCAAATGGGTGTGCTGAGGAGATTAGTGCTATTTCTTCTGTGACATCATCACAGACTTACCGTGGCATTGAGCTCAACCTTTGACCCTGACAGTCGTACCCAAAGGTCCATGGGGTCAAAAGGTCAAGTGTTATTTTATCCTCATACCAGTGAGTTGTAGCTAACACGTTTGCCTCTCTCTCCTTCTCAACGGCAGGCTGACAGGTTTCAGGAGTCATTAGAAATGGACACCTGCTTGCCGAATGGGGGTCGAGCAATGCCACAAGAACTTGTATCCTGACTCCAATCTCATTAAAGGTGGAATCAGTCTTCTCATTGTTGTTTTTCCCCCTCAAGCACAGGACAACAGATAGATAGTTAGAAGCAACCATGTGTGTTCTATGATTAGATTTGTGAGGGATAATTAATCACAAATGGTGCAAGGGAGAAAAACACACACGCACACACGAACAGCAGCAGCCGCAGCAGCATCATTTGAATATGTTAGTGCTTTAATAAGCTAACTGATTGATCCCAGGTGAACACTTTGTTGTGGAGATTGCAATGCCCTTTAGGTTTGAATAAACAGAGCTCGCAGCCCACACTGAGCCCTGTTTGGAGATAACAGCCTGTTTGAATGAGGTGTGTTGAATTCCGAGGACGTGTGGCACATGAACAGTTCCTAAGTGTGGTCTTGCTGTGCTCACCAGTGGTCATTTTTAGAACGTACTGTATATACAGTCGTAATACCTCCTGGGTGCATTAATGAACAGTTCTAGATTCATATTTAAAGACGAATGAGAAATGAATTATATTAAATTGTCACCAAGTCTGAGTCATATAATACTTTTAAAGAGGTTAATGCTGACTAAAGTACTCCGAATACTTTAACACGTATACACCCACAAGAGAGACAAATTATATGCTTAAAATTAATCAGAGTAATCTCCTATAAGTCTCAATTATTTCTCATAGGTACAATGACATCAAGTGGAAATCAAATGGAAGGTGAATCTCAGATTTTCCTAAAATGACCCCAGTAATATCTACAAACAAGTCTTAGAAGAAATGTCAACAAACTACAAACGTACCAAAGTCTGCAATCAAAAGATTTCAATTAGGGCTGTCAAATGATTCATCGCGATTAATTGCATGCAGAATAAACTCTTGTGTTTACATAATATACTGTATGTCTGGGTGCTGTGCATATTAATGTTGTATTTATTAACACATACACATACATGCATATATTTGATAAAAATATAAAAATTTATAAACATTTATACATCATTTCAATTATTGGTAAATATAAATAAATACATCTACCTATTTCCTAAATATACTGTATATACATGTATGTGTATGTTTTTTTGTTAATAAATACAACATTAATATGCACAGTAAAGACATATACTATCATGTAAACACAAATTTTTATTCTGGATGCGATGAATCGCGATGAATCATTCAACAGCCCAACTTTCAATATGCACCCAGTATGAAGCTACAGTATGTTACTCATATTCACTTCATAAAGCAATCGCTAAGCAATAGCATTTTCTGTGATCTCATCAATGTGTAAAGTTTAGTGACTTCTCTGAGTCCTGCACGGCAACACCGGTGTGAATGTGTCACAGTCATAAATCTCTCAGTGTCTTCCCCTGACTCGTGTCCTCTTGTAGCACTCTGGGGCATGTTGGACTAATGGCTGGCCTTGTTCTCACCCTGGCTGTTTGCTGAGCTGGGAAGGCTGAAGTCTATAGATAGACAAGAGACTTGGAATGCAAGGTGTGGACAACCAAGATAAAGTTAAGACTGTGTAGAGTGAAGGGCAGGACATGTGTGTGTATAGTCTAGAGTATAAAGGTCAGAGTCAAGTCCGTTCCTTAAGGTACACCATTTTGCTGTGTATGTGTGGGCTGTTGTTGTATGTGTGTTAACTAGACAGTAATCTGTTTCCAAGTAACACATTCGGTTTACACACACACATGCACGCACATCTGAGCACATACGTGTGTGTTTATTGTACCTCTTCTAATAAAACTGGTCAGATGTCTACAGAAGAGTGACACATCCTCTCGTCCAGGTCATCAGAGGCAGGCTTTAATCCCAGCACTACCTGATGGTTAGGAGTGAGGCGGTGTGTCCAGGCAGACTGAAGCTAATCTGCTGGAAAAAACCTGTCCGTGCTCGCTGTTAACACGTCTTGTCCCTGCTCAACTCTGGGAGCTGTGCGGGGTGACCTAGGTTAATTGCAGCTGCAGAGATGAACAGCCTGGGTCACCTTCGCTACCAAAGAGACGGGGAAAAAATTAGGTAATCATAGAGGACAGCTGAAGTTGAACTACAGAGATTTTTCAGGACAGTTCCTGGTCGAGAGCTTTTTTTAGAGGGGAGAAGATAACAAGACAGGTGTGAGGAAGGCATTATTTGTACCTGGTTTTAACACCCTTCTAGTGTTATCTGATCACAAGTGGACAGTACTAAATACAGGTGTAAATAGCATCCAAAACCTAATTGCCACATCACAATTGTAGTTTAAAAGCTAATGTGTGCTGAACAAAAAAGGACCACCTATCACCCTCCAATTGTTGTTAATGAAATCAAACACATTTTTCTAAAAGAATGAAAAGTGTATTATTTTTAATATGTGTAACTTGCTACAAAATGTTCTTCACAGTGATGCCAAATACGAACCTTTTCTGGTTCCCCAAAGAGCTATTCACTCAATTGTTTTCTTTCAAGCAACATTGCTTTCTTTTTTATAGATGTTTTTACCGGACGTACAAGGTCTGGCCCAAAGTTAACTTCTGGTCTGTGTTAGCTTATCGGTCTGGCTAGTGGCTATAACAATTTATTTCATATTTAATTTTTATGAATGTTTTATTGTAAATAAATGTTATTAAATTAAATTAAAACTACTCAACAGTTATTGATTCTTTGCGGATGTACCAGAAGTTAAGTTTCGGCCACATAACGTTTGTTATGCCCCTGAAACTGCCCAGAATCTATAGAAATTGCCCAACCACAAAGAATCTTTTGTGAAACAGAAAGGTTCTACGGATGTTAAAGGTTCTTTATGAAACCATTCATGCAAAAATGTTCTTCTATGGCATTGTGAAGCACATTTTTTAAATATAACTTAAAGGTCCAGTGTATGAAATTTAACGGCATCTAGCTGTGAGGTTGCAAATTGCAACCAACAGCTCACTTCCCCCTCCCTTTCGAAGCACTACGGCGGCTAACACAGGAATAAGATGTTGTCGCGTTTTTTACTTCTTTGCCGAAGGAGATAACTTATTTACGAAACACGTTCTGTATAGCAGTTTGTCCGTTAAGGGATACTGTAGAAACAACATGGCGAATTCCATGCAAGGGGACCTGCGCTGTATATACTGTAGATAGAAATGGCTCTTTCTAATGTAATAAAAACATAACGCTTCATTATGTAAGGTCTTTATACACCTCTGAAGACATAGTTAGTATGTTTATTACATTGCATTTCTGTCGATAGATAAAAAACGACACATTGGACCTTTAAATACAATATTAAGTTAACTTTAACCAAAGCTAGAAGCTACTCTCGGCTAAATGTTTTATTAAAATACAAATAAAAACTAATGTTGTATGTAACTAATGATAGTGATTACTTTAATATATTTTCAAGTATAAACAATAAACCGTCTCACCCTACTATTTGTGATTAGAGGTGGATGTTAATACGTCAGGTATAAACAGGGCCAGAAAGGAACAGTGTGACCAGGAGGCAGGGAATGCCAGCTGTGTTTTGTCTATAGTGTTCCCACTGTTTAGAGTTAAAGTGACCCTAGTGCACTTTGTGTGACGCTTAACACTGTTTTGATGGCCACGCTCCTTTGTTTCCCCCGAGACGCGCATGCAGACATGGACAAGCACACAGAGCAATACGCCAGGAACACACCGTGAACATTTCTCATGTGCTGTAAGGGATTCCAAAAGGGCACTCCATCTTCACATTGCAACTTCATGGTCTCTCTGGTATGTTCTCCATGCCGTGTCCCCCTTTCTATCGTTCTCTAAGCACAGTTCTCTCGTCTTAAAGCAGCCGGGGTGAGAGGTCAGCATGGCAAGGCTGCAGATTAAGTTTCACATGACTGAGCACCTTTGTTGGGGCGGTCCACTCCAAAGGAAGTGTCTTGCATATCTGGATCCAAGAGAAGGATCTTGAAACTCCTCCCCCTTTGTCCGGTGTTGAGATTGGCCACCATTGCAGCACGCCTCCCCCCAGCCTCACCGAACATGTTTGCTCGTCTGAGGGGGTGTTTTGAACTCTGCTTGCTACAAAATCTGGTTGATCTTCAATGTCTCAGACCCTTTCATGGACTACAATACGTCTGGCCTGACACATGCTGCTGAATGGCAGGGGAGACCCTGTGAAGGTTGTACTTGAGTTTGAAATCATGCTCGAACGATCAGACAAAATGCAATGAACAAATGCTTCTTAAATAATTTTGATAATTTAGATATTCTTAAAATGCCTTCAGAGTTTTAATGTTTCTTCTGTGAATGAACAACATATTGAATCCCAGAATATAAAAGCGGACTATAGAGACTTTGGTTTATGAAGTGAGCGGATGAGGTTTGTTCTTCATCTCCTGTGTGAGGGATTTTCTGTTTACACACCACACTGTGACTATTGGGCCATCAGGGCCGAATTAATTTCACCAATCAATATTTTCTTCCTCCACATTTTCATTTCCTGTCTCTGTTTGAAGCCCCATTAGTTGTAGTGTCCTTTGTGTGTGTGTGTGTGTGTGTGTGTGGTTGAAATGCGGTGACATGTCCAAGGTCAGGCAGCCAGTAGCCAACTAGAGATCTTGTTCTGACAGGTGAGAGATATTTATTTCACTGAAGAACCTTCTCTAAGCCCCTCATTCAACATACACACCATAAGCAAACTAACACACAATGTGTGTTCAACCCCTACAAGCTCTGGTCCGAAGCATCTTCTTTATAAACCTTTCTTAACCTGTGTATCCGTCAGTGGTGTAAAGTATTGGAGTAAATGTACTTAGTTACTTTACTTAAGTATCTTTTTGGCTACTTTGTAGTTGTACTGAGTATTAAAGATATTAGCAACTTTTACTCTCTACTTAACTACATTTTTGAACAAGTATATGTACTCTTTACTCCACTACATTTGTAATGACTAATGCAATTACACATTACATTTTGCATGACACCTATCTTATAATTAATATTGCCATTCACAGGGCAATGAAGGTACTACAATCTTGTGGATTTTGCCATAACTTACAAAAACTTGTCAACATGGCTTCTTTATATGAATATGAGTGCAGTATCAGGTAGAAGTCAATCGCTGGCGGTTTACACACGGTTAGCCCTTACCCGCTATTTCTACAGTAATATATTGGCAACACTGTTGCCAGCTAGTTACTGTAGGTCACACATCTACAAAAGCTCTTATTTTAAAACTAACTCTTCCTAAATGTGCTCTAAACATGTTTGCTCAAAATTTGACCATATGGTGGGACTATTGCCATGAAGTGATGTAAACCAGTAAAAAGAATGTATAGTATTTCAATTTTCAAAAGTGGTCTCACACTATATAGACAAAATATTAACCTGAAGAATGAGTCGGACACAGAGAAATGAACAATTCACATATGAATCTCAACAATGGTGACAATCAACTGAACAGCTTCATGCTGCAATGCATGCTGGGTACATAGTACAAAACTCATTCATGATTGTTTGTCACCATTGATGAGGTTTGTATGTCAAGTGTCTAACTGTGTCTAAATTGCAAAGAAAGATTTTCTGACAGAGATCTTTCCATTATAACATGTAATCACTTTACCAAACATATCTTAATAAATCTTAAATGCTATATTATTATTATTTAATGATTGAATTCTTTCAGATGTATTTTCAGTTACTAAGCAAACATAAAGTTGTGGTTCCTGTAAAGTCCCTTTCAGTGTTATTGTATAAGTGTACATTTTAAAGCTACAAGAAAGTCAAAGAGTCCAACCAAAGCAAACACTGATCGCCATAATGGTGACTTAAAACATAATTGAACCACTATGAACTAGAGTTAAATCTCAATAAGATCTTACACAGATGACAGAAATAAAGTGAAAGTGGTGTCTGTAATATGTGAAGATGTTATTGATGTTTGTGTTTAATTCTCCTCTGGTGAAATCTTGACAGATTTATTGTGTTCATCTGTTATTTACACTTGTTCATCTAAGACTGTGTGACTTAAGTGCGTTAATAGATTCTTTAATAATGTATCTTCAAACAGCCATTGCAGTAGTTTACTGTAAAACACCTACAGTAACTAGCAGGCAACAGTGTTGCCAATGTATTACTGTAGAAATGGCAGGTAAGGGCTAACAGTGTATGTGAAATGAGGACATGACTGCAGCTGGCGATGAGGCCCAAACCAGCATGTCCAGTGCAAAAAGGCTTTGACTTTTTAATTCTACTTAACATTATTTTATTTATCTGTTATATTGAAGAGACCTTTTTGAAGGACTTTGGTTTACTTATGAGCACTTGAGCTTAAATGAGACTTAGGGTGTTTGTAATGACGTAGGTTATGGTGTCGACCATGATTTGTTGCAATTTTGAGGTGTTCAGTCTTATTATGATTTAAGAAAATAAATGCGATTGCTCACCTCACAAATCAACTGTTTCTAGTTTTTCACTGATGTGTCTCTTAAGTGTTGAGGACTAGTGCTGCTTTGAGCCTACATTCAGTATGAGTAAAATACTCAAGTACTGTTAAAATCAGATACTCAAAGACTTTTACTCAAGTCGTTTTGAAATTGGTGACTTGTAACTTGTAATGGAGTAATTTTCACTGCAAGGTATCTGTACTTTTACTTAAGTATGGTTTTCAGGTACTCTTTACACCTCTGGTATCCGTTTTTGTACCTGTACTGTTCTGGGTTCTTGGTCCTGTGTCTGTGTATAAGCTTAAATTTGTGTACTTTATGTGTGTGTGTGATCTCTCTGACCTCTGTACTCTGGTGTTTGGAGTAACTGATGGTATCAGTGGGCTTGTCTTCTCAGCTCAGAGAGGAATGCTGTGGATGGCCACAGGTGCCCATTACTTATCATGCCAAATGATTCGGGTCAGCTCGGTCAACATTCCGGAACTCTCTGAGACAAGAGCATTTTGGAAAAGGGGAAAATCACCCTCTAAATCTGTATTGCCCTCGCAATGGGCATTCATTTATGAGAAACTGGATTTGTCATGAACTAATGGAGGTTTATGACCAGCAGATTTGAGTTGTTCAGATCTTAAGAAGATTTTTATGCTCTGCTCCTACAGGACCCACTAATGTATTCCACTTACACACTCAGCAAGTGACATAAGAGCGGCGGAACCTGCACAGTTGCCCAGCTCAGCACTTGTCGCTTTTGGGGGCTTGTTAATGTAAGATAAGCCTGTGGGTCTTCTGCTCCCAGTTTTAACCTTTTTTGAGGAGTCCAGGACTTACATATTCTAATTATATTCAGCATATGTGACATTTTTTTCTTTCATTCTCTCTCACACATTATCAAGCAGACTCTGTTATTGAGACCAGGCCCAGATTCTGTTCCTCTGAGATGAGCTGTACTACTTGAAAGTGCCCACACAAACCCTGATCCTTTTGACACTGGTGAGCCTTCTTTTCCCTGTAACAAATGTATAAAGAAATGTGTATTTGATTGCTCAGCTTAATGTAAATGGTTAAGACTTTGAATTACAAAATTATTTCTGTAAAGAATTTTATTACACAGCACTCTGGAATTCTTGATTCTGGCCAATTGCAACATTCCAAGGTCTGATATTCCCAGATAACAATCGCTCAAAACTAATAACACATGGTAACCCGGATGCTGCAAATCATTTTGACAGGCACAGTTTAATAATACACAAAAATTCAATATATATAAAAATATGCATTTTAATAACATAAATGACATTATATTTACACATGACAAAACAAAATTGTGTGTTTATGGCATTTGAACGCTGTGTCTTACCTTAAAACCAAGAGAAAACAAGTTTCTGTATTCGTCAAAGGTCCAGTGTGTAATTTTTTAGAAGATCTGTTGACAGAAATGCAATATAATATACATAACTATGTGTTCAGAGGTGTATAAAGACCTTACATCATGAAGCGTTATGTTTTATTACCTTAGAATGATCTATTTCTATACACTGCAGGTCCCCTTGCATGGAATTTGTCATGTCGTTTCTACAGTAGCCCTAAACAGACAAACTGCCCCACAGAACGTGTTTCGTAAATACGTTATCTCCTTCGGGAAAGAAGCGAAAACGTGGCGACATCTTAATCCTCTCTCAGCCTCCGTAGGTCTTCGAAAGGGTGGGGGAGGGGTGAAGTGAGCCGTTGGTTGCAATTCACAACCTCACAGCTATGCCACTAAAATTACACAATGGTCCTTTAAAAATGAGCTAAGAAAATATATGAAATCAATATTTCATGTTCAATAACTTACTTATGAGGTAAGTAGCCGTGTAATATGCTGGATAATGTACATTACTTAATATTACGCAAAACACCTAAAATGTATATACTTTCCAAGCAAATATTTCACAAATTGAAAATTTTTAAATGACAAAACAATGTATTCCGGTTGTCAGAAGTAAGCAGAACATGTCTGAAGGTAATGTGACCACATATTATGTGGTTTCTCTTACAAGGACACCTGAACTTGAGAGGAACTGACTTCATACAACCGCTATGCTTATAGTTGCTTAAAATCCTTTCAAATAAATGCCTCAAAAATGATATTAGATCTGAGAGAAGCATAATTTGTTCAAACATGCTACTTGCTTTGAGATCTTATGCAATTCATAGATTTTTTTTATTAGTTGTCTGAGTGTTAATGTTGATGTAAAGACTGATAACAGCACTCCCATAACTCAGCGTACATGTGTGTGTGAGTGTGGTGCACTAGTACGTTTTCTAAATGCTCTTATGTCTCCTCCAGGCCCTTGTGGACACTTAAAGGTTAACCTAAACACGAGAGACAGGCTTCTCTCTCTTATGTGTTTTGTTTGTGAAACAGTGGAAAATGCCCGAAGGCTTGTGTGTAGACTATGTGTGCGAAATATTAGTTCTCCTCCTCTTCCCGCAGGCACACTTTGTACCTGAGTCAGCCCCGATCGGCCCTCCTTCCGCTTATCTATTGTGCTTTTTCCCAGAAGCTCATGTGTGCTCCACACCCTCTGCCCGCTGGCACTGGTCACATGCTTGACCTGTTCAACTGGCCTGGACCACACCCTGTCCTACATACCTGCTCTTCACCTGTACTCTAGTGAGTGACACTCGTAAGAACACCCACACCCACCTACATACACACACGTTTAGCTTCGTGCAAGCCTCTGCAGGAATCGAGAGTGTGAGAGAGCAGGCAGCTCAGCCCAGTGGCCGTTTACTTACTCTGCCGTGTGCGTGAAGGCATAGCTGATGATCAGCTTCTCTGTCATTAGAGCTCATCGGTGTTGCTGTTAAACCTTCGTTCGCCAGATTAAAAAGCGTGGCAGGCCCTTTATTGTTCATGAACTTGCACACTGGAAACAATTACCTAAAAATAACAAAATTACCATAACCCGAGCCCCTCTCTGCCAAGGCAAAGGGCAAATAATTAGTGTGAGAAAGTGTGTTTTCATTGTGTAAACCACACATGCTGTCGGTCCAAATTGCCAGTGTCTGTATCTCATCTGGTCATTCAATAGCAACTTTGTTTTCTTTTTTTTCCTTTGGCTCTTTTTTTCCGTTTCAAATTTTCCACTATCGTCCACCATTTAATTCTGTTTCAAAAGCTCATTAGACTCATGTGGTAATGAACGTTTAATGAGAACCCTTTAAACCTAAAGCAAACCTGATTTTGTTTATTTTCATTCCCTTCCTTGATTTTAAACATTCTTGGGAATGTGCCGAGCCAAAGGGGATGATAGTGAAACCCTCACAAAAAAGGGCACCTCAACTAGGAAGTTCCACCATCTCAATGTAATAGAGTCCAGGCCACATTAAAGGAATAGTTCACCCCAAAATAAAAATTCTGTCATCAGTTACTCACCTATGAGTAAATCTGTTTTCTAAATCTGTATAAATGTCTTAATGAACACAGAGAAAGATATTTCGAAGAATGTTTATAACCAAACAGTTCTTGGACCATATTGAATACCATAGTTTTTAAAAATTACTTCATATTTTTTTGTTCTGTTAAACACAAAAGAAGATATTTTGAAGAATGTAGGACAGCAAACGGTTCTGGGGCACTTTTGACTACCATTATCATTTTTCCTACTATGGTAGGGGTCAATGGGGTCCAAGAACTGTTTGGTTACAAGCATTTGTCCAAAATTTCTCTGTGTCCAACAGAACAAAAAAATGTATACAGGTTTGGAACAACATTTTTGGGTGAACAATCCCTTTAACACGACAGCAGAATACTCCTGTCATTTCTGTTTTCGATCACTTATTTTCTTCACTTTACGCATTATACTCAAGCATTTTTAAAAACAAATTTGATATATTCTTGTAATTTTTAATAATAATTTCATTATTAATTATTAATAATTAAATTATTTAATATTATGGCATTGCTTTCACTTTTTCTTAAAAATGTTTTCTGTTGCAACAACATAAACAAATGTTATGTGGCCCAAACTAAACTTCTGGTAGACCTCCGCAAAGATTCAATAACTGTTTTTAATGTAATTTAATACAATTATTATACAATAAAATATTAATATAAAGTAATATTAATATAAATATAAAATACATAGTCACATTATAACCAAACACAGACTTGAAGTTAACTTCGGGCCAGTTGTGTGCGTCCAATGAAACAGTCTGTATGACATTGTTATTTTCACATTTTAGGTACGCTTTTATGCAAGGTCTAAGATGTGTACAAAAATAATTTAAAAAAGAAATGTAAAAAAGTTGTCATTGGTGTTTTCAATATTAAAACAGTATTGGTCAAAATGTAACCTTTTTTTGTTTTGTTTGAGGATGACACATTCAAATAGACCGTGTTTTATTTGTCCTAAGCTTTATTTAAACAGGACAATTTAAGTTACACATATTTAGTAAATACAATTGTCAATCCCACTGACTCTGTTAATGTAGCCACTGACAGCCGCCCACTCACAGGTGTGGCAGTCACATGACCCTGAAGACCATACTCCTTTGAGAGCACCTGTCTCACAGAGGCCGTAGTGGTGTGGCTGATGCCTGAGGATAACGGCGTGATTGACGGGGGTGTGCGGAGTGAAGGGTGGAGGGGGTCAGGGGTAGCGATGGGGTCCTGGCAGACTGACGCTGGCTCTCTGTGTCCTCCGGGCTCAGGGATTGAATGTCAGTTTCTCTAATAACGGGTTATAGTGAAAAGGTCAGCTCCAGTCATCTGACCATGAGAATGGAGAGAGAGGGAGCGAAAGATAGAGAGAGAGGAAAAAAGCGAGATGAACGCTATGCCAGGGGCGGAAATTGATTGTCTGGCAGGGGGAAAGGAAATGAAGGGAAAAAGAAAAATGGAAGGCTGGTAAGCAAAGGGAGAGAGTGTGTGTGTGTGAGAGAGAGAGAGAGAGAGAGAGCGTTCAAACGTTTTTGAGGAGAGAGAGAGAGAGAGAGAGAGAGAGAGAGAGAGAGAGAGAGAGAGAGAGAGAGAGAGAGAGAGAGAGAGAGAGAGAGAGAGAGAGCGGGGTGGAGGACATTGAGGTGTCATGGCCAAGCTCAGATATGCATGCCTACTTTTTAAATTACCATCAGCTCTTTATTACTCTCTCCTCTCTCTGTACCCTGTCTCTGACATCCACAGCACCTGAGAAAAGACTTCCCACTCGCACACCATCGCCACTAAATCTCTGCAAAATAAAAGCAAGAACATCCAGTGAATACGAAATAAGCCGTGGCCTCCGCCAGCATGCAGCAGAGCTCACTGGTGTTTGAAAATGGAGGCCTCTAATGTTTGACATTGTGGCAGTTGCATATAGCCTTCTCTAAAACTAAAAATATCAGAAACATTAACTTCATTTGCATCCATTTGTGATCATTCATCTGAATCCTACTGTTTTCTAACCTTGGCGATTTTAGATACAATACTATTTAAAACATTGAACTTAATCTTTATACCATTCGTAAAACCTGCGATGAGTATCCGTAACATGGTTTTTAGGGGTCCTTTGGATACTTTTTGCTCCTGGCATCTATTCTCCCATCGATATTCCCTCAGCTGCAAAAGAGTAAACATGGCAGGTCTTTTAGAAACACCGCTCTGCTCTCTAGTTACAGCCACCAGCAATGACCCAAAGGGAGGGTCAAGTGCTCTGCCCAAGGTCACGGCACGAGGGCAGAGGTGTGACGTGACTAGTAGCTAGAGGGAGGAGATGGACGACCTCCAGGGACCTGTTCCATTTTGAGCCACACAAACCGAGAACACCCCTAATGGATGAGCTGGATGCCTACGCTGGTTGCTGGATGCAAATATATAAGGAATTCTCATGAGAGCAGTTCCCTGAGAAAGAACGACCATACCACCTACAGACTTCTGGTGTCATCCTTCTAAAGTTACACAAGATCTATAGCATTCAGGCTTTATATTTAATGATCCAGCAGCATGCAGATTTTCCCCTTTATTTGTTTTGTACCTTACCATTTTTCTCCCTCTTTAGACATTTTTAGGTATGGTAGCTATTACAGAAATCTGTGTTTAATAACGTGTAGAGTAGAAACCAGTAGCTCTGAATTGTGTCCTCTTTCCACCTTCACTAAAAAAAATGGCTCATTCACTGACATCTACATTAGCTAATTTTATCTGGCATAAAAAAGAAAAGATAAACGAGAAACGGCCGAGAGAAATAGAGAAAAGTATAAGGACTGAAAAATGGCTGGTAGCAGAAACCCTACCTCTCCACACACACGCACACACACAGACATGTTAATAACAGGATATTAAAGGGGTGAAATAATTAAGCTAACAAGTGAGCAAGCCTGGCTAAGCTGTCTCCTAAGGTCCGATATCGATACATTAGCTTAGACAAGCGCAATGCATTTTGCATGGGGCCCTGGGAAAATGATTGATCAAGGCATAATAGCCGGCCCCACTCCTCTTCCGCCATTAGCCGGGTCAAGCTGGCAGGCCAGTTTGTCTGGGCATAGGTCAGAGCCATGCTATAATAGCTCTGCTGCCATTACCACTGCACCCGTGTGAAAAACTGCCATTAATTAGCATTACACAGCTTCATGTGCACTACTTATTCAGCCCCTATTGACTACGGAACGGCCAGAGCTCTGGCCTTCTCTCTCAGTGCCAAACGCAGGCACACAGCCATCCTCTCATTTGGACAGATAGAAAGAGATGTGGCGAATTAAGGAGAGAGAGAGCGAACGAGAGAGAGACCCAGGGTCTGACTGGCTGCCCGTGTGCTACTCCCGTTGGTTTCACTGGCTAATTGAATTGGCTTGTCAACAAAGCCGTTGTCATTCAGTAAGTGAATTTGTTGTATTATTGCGCATCACAGCTGCTGCAAATTGTCTGCTATTTCCTGGAGGCAAAGGCAGCCCTTGCCCTGTCACAAAAAGCATGAGATACCAAAAAATAAACCAAACAAAAAACAAATGAAAGTAAAAACGCTAAATGACATAAACAAACAGAAACAACGGGGGCGCCGCAGACAGTAAGCGAGCCGAGGGAGACCGACGAAGCGGGCAGGTGTAATTGAGGCACTGTTGTTTCAGCTGGAGCTCCACACCGGCACAATGGCTGTGGCCCCTGGCACTGCTAGCAGGCCTGTCCATACCCCTACCCATTCAAAGAGCCAGCTTTATCTTATTCAGTCTGCACACACGTAAACGCATTTAAAAAACACTCGCCCAGTGAGGTGGCCACATGTCTGTAGCTCGGTTTCAAAACACTTTCCAGAAAAAGTGTTTTAATGCATCGCAGGCATGCTCCTGACACACAGACTGTTCCGAAAGTTAGCAAACTAATTATGCTGCCTCTTAAAATGCCTAGTTTAGACCGAATTGAGGTGGGAAAACATGCGTTTTTCACAGAGAAGGCAATTCCAGAATGCATTGTGATAAACGATTTTGTCATATTTAAAGTTTTTATGTCATTGTTTATTACTGATAAATATTCATGAGGAATTGAAGAGTTCATAAAAAAATCAAAAATCACATTTTTTGTGCATTCCAATGAATATTAAATTGCAGGGTTATTTTGATTAAGTAACTGTAACAAAAAAGAACCCGGCTAACTAACACAATAACAACTCTGTTTTTGTAAGTATACTCTTTAATTGTAAACAGTTAAGAAACTCATTTTGAAACAGAAGGTATTTGCCTATTTCTTAAATGGATAGTTCACCCAAGAAAGAAAATTCTGTCATGAATTACTCCCTCTCTATAGTTGTTCCAAAACCTGTATACATTTCTTTGTTTGGTTGAACGTAGAGAATGTTTTGTAAACTAACGGTACTGTTTAGCGTGTTGATAAAATGTTTATGTGCTCTCCTACGTCGCTTTCGATAAAAGCGTCTGCCAAATGAGTAAATGTAAATGTAAATTTAGAAAGATATTTGGACGAATGCTTGTCACCAAACAATTCTTGGACCCCATTGACTACCATAGTAGGAAAAATTACAATGGTAGTCAAACATGCTCCAGAACTGTTTGCTGTCCTACATTCTTCGAAACATCTTCTTTTTTGTTCAAAAGAACAAAAAAATAGAAAGTAATTTTTCCTACTATGGTAGTCAATGGGGTCCAAGAACTGTTTGGTTACAAGCATTCTT
The DNA here is from genome assembly GCF_024868665.1 of Triplophysa rosa. Taxonomy (NCBI): domain Eukaryota; kingdom Metazoa; phylum Chordata; class Actinopteri; order Cypriniformes; family Nemacheilidae; genus Triplophysa; species Triplophysa rosa. The sequence continues at coordinate 16,000,881 of NC_079898.1, forward strand.
CCAAATATCTTTCTCTGTGCTCATCACAACAAGGAAATACAGATTCGGGAACAACTCAAAGGTGAGTAAATGATGACAGATGACATTTTTTTTGGGTGAACTATCCCTTTAATCTAAGATCTTAAAGAAGGTGTGAGCGCAGAGTTTATGTGGTGAATTTAGGATTTTACAGGTTCACCTGCAGTGCCCTGTAAAACCACCAAGGCCTGACTGACATGGCTAGGTCTGTCCTCACCCAGCACACTCATCACATCCTCTCCTTCCCCACAGAGAGCATCCAGGTTGGGCACGTGTGCACATGACCCTGTGCTCATGTGTTTGCACTCGTTCCAGACTAACTGACAGGCCAAGCAGGTGATCTTGCACTTTGTGGGAAATGTGTGTTGGCTTGTACGTGTGTTTGTGTATAACAAGCTCTGTGTAACTTCACCGGAGGTGTCAGGTACTTAAACTTATTTATTAAATGCACATATTATTTTGTGAGATTAGTCATACACTCCAGTAAAAGTGAATAACATTTCTAGGAAGAAAACGATACTTTTACAAGTCACCATTTTATTTAGACCTTGAAAGTACAAAGTACATATTTCACTGGTCATCGTAATATTGCATCAAGTAATGCAATGAAAAAACTTGATTTCATCAATCAATTTCAGAAACCAAGAACATTTTTACAAATATATACCGTACATACATTAACTGTAATTGAAAAACAGTATTTGTTCAAAGTTTTATTAACAATTTCAAACTATAATATTCTTAGTACTTTATACACCTCAAGATTTATGGGCTTGTTTTACACCTCTGAGTTAGGTCAGGTAGTGTGTGTGTGTATGTGGTGGAGATGTCAGTGATTATGTGCTCTGCTCAGCAGTTCACTCTGCCATGGTCACTTCCAGGTGATCTGCTTTATAAAGGCTTGCAGGGCCACGACCCGATTACCGGTCACTCACATACTAAGCTGCTGAGGCCGGCCACATGACACTGCTTTCTCTCCCCATCCTCCTCTCCTCTTCCCCCCAACCCAATCTCTTTCATCCCCCCACATTTTTAGCCAGAGTACCCTTGCTCTGGCCTGACAAGGTTATGCCACTGTGCTGTGAGTATCTATTGATTTCCAGCATCAAAGATCCCTGCAGCCAGAGATGGCTTTGCTGCCTCAGATAACACTGTCTTTCTTCTTTAACTCCCTCTCTGTTGCACATACACACACACACACACACGCACACACACGCACACACACACACACACACACGCACGCACGCACGCACGCACGCACGCACGCACGCACGCACACACACACACACACGCACACGCACACACACACAACAAACATGTCACAGTTGTCACAACTCTCTGTTTCTACCTTTTCAGGCTGCGTGATGTCTCATCCATGTTGAGTTTGATTATTTTGGCCTTACAAACTGGCCACCCTGGGGTCAAGTTACCTAATTTTTTATTATTTCTTATTTTTTCATAATATTTTTAAGGATAATCAAAATGAATAAAATTTTGTTCATAATTAAAATTAGACCTTTAGTATTTTGTAAAATTTTGTAAAATTCCATTGCACTGGTCCAGAGTGTGTCTAAAGTGTCCAATGCATATATGTAAAATACAGAAAGTAAGAAATACAGATTTGCACATCAGCAAAACTTTATCCATATCTCTTTCAATGTAATAGAAAGTATCCTCATGATTAGAGTAACAACATCTGAAGAGAAGAATAAGTGGCGTCCAATAAAAAGGTACACAAGATTCTTCCAAAAAAAAGTGGCTCCGTCCCTGTTTGGATATCACAAAGGGGACAGTGCGTCCAGATTTAGATTTAGAAATTATTCATAAGATTTTAAGTCATGGCATCATTTGCTTTTAGGAGGGAAAATGAGATTTTATTATGCGGTTGCTTATGAGCGACTCCCACCCCAGTAGGAGGAATGAATGGCTTAATGCCAAGGCCAATTGAGAGACACTGTTGAGAGCCAGGGGGTAGATTTTCATAAATTATTCATCATTATACAAAATAATCCTTAGCAGGATTGGGATGGGGCTGAAGCGACGGTTGGGGACTGGAAGCTGTTTTCTTTTTTTGGTTGGGGGGTGAGGATTAAACATAAATGTGTCCTTCAAACTGTCTTCGTTGAACGCTTAACTGTCTGTGGCTGTAATATAATGGTCATGGTGGCCGTAGATGTTAGGTGGAGGAGCGCAATGACCCAGCTGATTTGAACGCTTTCTTTCAGATGAGGGACAGAGGGTGAGGTGCCCACCCCCTTGCTGAAGCCCCAAATTCAGACACTGAGCCCGAGAGACCAGACACTTCATCACGACCTGGGGTGAGACCCAGACACACCCCACTATACAATCACATGGACACAGACAGTAAGACACACGCCCTCACATGCAATCGGGCACACACAGACACGCTACACACATAAAATGCGTACATACCTCACATGAACAGAACATTTACTGTATGTATATGCATAAATATAAAGACTAAAGGATAACATTAAAATAAAAAGAATTTGAAAGAAAAAGCACTTCACTTCTATAAAGGGATTTATGAAAATCATTGTATCAAATGAATCATCAGTCACCTTTTATGTCATTTGTGTTCCACAGAACCAATAAAGTCATACGTGTTTAAATAAATACAAACAAAGATTTGTTAAGCGTGCACTGTTCCTTTAAGCAAGATGTCTCTTCTTTGGTGCAATGTTTCAGTTTGGAATCCTGAAGGATGTGATGAAACCCTTCTCTGTATCTCAAGGACACAAACAAAAAGTAACTCTTATTAACACTGCAATTTAATTCAATTTGAAGCCATCTGCTACTGCCAGCATACAAACCCACACAGAGGACCATCACCCATTCCCCGATGAATCCTCAAGTGGGAACGTCCTTTAGTTGTAACTTGGGCGTTAATGGACTGTATACGTTATCAGTCCTTTGTAAAGAAGCACAAGAAAATTTTGATTGAATTTTGATGAAAATGTTTGCGAAAGGACCACATTCAGCCAGCATGATCTAGTTCAAATAAAAAGCACGGTAGGGACAGCAGCGCACCATAAAATGCTGGTGACCAGTAATCTTTTCAACAGGAAAAGCAAAACTCCCTCTGTAGACAATCAACTTTTGAGAAATATTTTCGAGAAACTAGATCGTATAACGTTTACAATCCTGTTACCATCTCCATACTTTTTATGACATATGAAATCTTGCCCTATGCTTTATGGGTTATCTGCAACGGCGGGTTTATCAAAACCAGATGCGTCCTCATGTGAAAGAAGTCATCCAGCTTCCAAGTCAGTTTGAGTACCCCTCCGCTCAAATATCTGTTAGCGCTCATCTCCATACGAGACCTTACACATCTGGCTCTAAAGTACAGAAACATGTTTGTCATAAAAAAAGCAAGAACAATGTTCACTGATGGGGAATTTAGAGTTGGAGCCAGTAGGCGGCTTTTAGTCTTGAATCGGAGTGATAATTCTCCCCTGTCACCCATTGCACAGGGTTGTAATTACTGTCCCTCTTCTGTGAAAGGCCCTGGACTGATCAGTCTCCCCCCGTTGGCTCACCTCTTCTCTGTAACTGTGAACAAATGGCCTGAGAGAATCCAGAGCTCCTGTGGCCTGCTAAAGGGCCCTTGATTTATGAAATTACTGCAAACATGATTGAGGTAGTGGTGATGATTATTGTAATAATAGAGGCACTTGATGAAAAAGAGTCAGCGCTAAACTAGGCATACCTAATGAGGACTCGCAGATTGGGGGATGCTTGTGTGAAAAGTGTTTTACATGAGAATGAGTCTCTCGTTCTCTCTCTCTCTGGCTGTACGAAATATGGAAGTAGTTCGGCTGGGGTTGACGAAATACACTGTGGGAACTACGAGCCTTTCTGAAAATAAATTTACCGGCAAATTTTACTGTCGCACCTTAGCCACATTTAGCACACATTTTCGCTCTAAAATCTTAACTTCAGTGTAATGAAAAGACAACACTAGTGTCAAACAGTTTTCATAATGAATAGTATTTTCTTCACCCATTATGTTCACATTAGCGTGAATGTCAAGTAAACAATAAATCTCTCCAAAATAAAACTCCTCCAAAACTTGATCTCCAAAGCCTGTCTGCACCCCCTCCGGTCCAGGCTTGCTTGACCCAGCGGAGAGGCTGCGTGTTAAGAGCTATTGAATAATAGTGACCTTTAATAAAGAAGGTGATCCCCAGACTTCTTTCCCAGACACGCAGTGACCTTTCAAACCAGACGAGGGCCAAGAAAGGAGGGGGCAGGGGGCAGGGTTCACAGGGGATGGGGGTTCTCCAAGGTTTCAGACTGTGGACTTTGAACCGGCTAGTCCCTGCTGTCCTGTTGTATGTTTCACTCTGCCAGGGATCTCCCCCAACCCCTCCTTTTGCCCACTTTTTTATTGTGTTTGGGGAGTGTTCTGCATGCTGAGGCCTGAGCTGCCGGGCCTGAACCCTTGCTAATCAATTTCTATGTGAAGACGAGTTCTGAGGCTGCGGAAAAAAAGAAACCCGGCCCGCGCTCTCTGACATCACTGCCTTTGACGTCACTTTAGACCACGCTGAAGGATTACACCCAACAAAAATACAGACGATTAAGCGAAACAGTGGCAGATCTGAACCCCTCTTTGTTTCAACGCAGCCCCTGCCCATGCAAAATAAACAAGGGGAGAAAGACATTGCAGGCAACACCTGACACTGAATGCTAAGCTGTCACTCCGCCCAATCATTCATTTCGAAAATGCTGAAGTGGGTTGCCATGTCCCTTTGTTATCTTCCTCTCTCAGACAAAACAGCCCCACACTGTACACTGGCCCTTAATGAATACCTATTGTCCAAACACTTCAGCTAGCTCAAACAGCCCTTTAAGATGCCCATGAAAAACCAGGCTGGAGATAAAGCCTCGGGTCTGCGTGACATTCCCTTCTAGAAAAGAGGTAAGCTCCTTCAGACTATGCAGACACTGAAGGTCATGTGAAGGATCTCGCATGATTTTCTCTCCCTGCATATCAGCGCAGGAGAACAATGGCATGCATATGAGGGCCATGTAGAAAGACCATGTCAGCTAAGCAATGCTTTGTTTATTTACTGTTATTTACATTTTTACTATTTGTGTTTTTACATTTATGTCTCGGATATTATTTGTTGCATTAGTGCCATTCAGAATAATTTTTGCTTTTGTTTTGCATTTAAAGCATATTGTTTAGCATGGGACAGTGCAATGAATGTAGTCTTTAGCATTGGTCATTATTCACTTTCATTGTATGTTAAAGTGAACGATAATATCCTGCCTGCCGAACATCTCTTTGGAAATTTGAGAGAACTATTCCTGTAAATGACTGAAAACAGTTGTGGTCTATAGATATCAGATTGCTTTATTTCACACGGTGTGCTTGAGATTCCGCATATCAACCTTAGTCAACTAGTACAGTGTGTACAAGCATGTGTCCCACTAAGGAAACAATAGTTGACATATCTAAATGTCGTCATAGAACCGTACATTTCTCTTTCTCTTATCTCCTCAGCTTTTTCAGAGGTTTGTGACCTACTGTCAGTCCAAGGACGTTTCTCAACCCCCACGCACAGTTTTATTTAAAAAAATCAAAGCATATCGACTATGAAAAAATAATAACAGTAACTTTTCTTTCCTCTTGGGGCCTGTCTGGTAATGGGGGTAAATCTGGCCCAGTATCTTCACAGACAACAGCAGCTCGTCTAATTGCTTGCAGCATGGCAATTGAAATGGAGAGAGGAGAAAATCTCAGGCTGTATTGATCATATATTGGCCTCTATTTCATCAAGCATCCCGCCTCTCCCTCCCGCACCAATTTATACCCTTGATTCAAGTTGCTGTGTCTGAGTGCACTTGTGTGTCAGAATGTATGAGTGTGATGAGTGTGTGTGTGGCTCTGTTTGATCCTTGATCAATATCTGTCCCCTTGTGAGCCCCTGTCTGGCCGGGTTCCTCCCGCTCCTCAGGATTCTAATGAGTGGCCATGGTAGGACAAAGTCTTCAGCAAACAACCAGACCCCGGTGCTTCGCTTACGAGAGAGAGAGAGAGAGAGAGAGAGAGAGAGAGAGAGAGAGAGAGAGAGAGAGAGAGAGAGGGTGACCTTTGACCCCTTTAAGATGAATCTTTAATCAATCCCATCCCATATATACTATATCGTCGCTGTAGGGTGGAAACCTCCTATGTCCAAATTTGGTCAATTTCATATTTCTTCACAAATCGATGCTATTGGTCAGTCCCCATGTGGGTCTGTTATTTTGACAAATTATTAACCAATCTAAAGTGTTGAAAATAGCTTGAGAGCAAATCTCTTAACTCCATTGGACATTTCAACTGTTTGAGAAGTCTCGTAACTCCACCTCTTCTTCACTCCGCGGGAGCTTCTCGGCATTACGTCTCCTGATTGAAAGTTTTTTAGACAATAACGAGTGAAAATAGTTAAGTTAGATACATTTGAGTAGGCCTGTTTTGTTAAAAATCGATAGCTGTAATGCTTCGGTGCAGAAGGAAGCCCGTGAGCCACGAAGGTAAGTTTGCGAGCAGATTCGGCTAATTTCCACCTATTAGACAGCCTAGTCAACTCATCATTTTTTGTATTACATCACTTATAGTTCTTAAACCTTTAAAATAGAGTTTAGGAAGATGTATGTAACCACAGTCGTTAGCTTTGGTTAACAATTGAAGCCTTTTCTCTTGTCAAGAGGCTCAACGCGACCGCCGACTTTATTTGCGTGCAGATTAATTTCCGCCTATATTAGACAGCCTGTTTAACGTTTTATTTTGGTATTGCATCACTCATAGCTCTAACGTTTAAAATAGAGTTTGGGAAGATGTATGTAACCACAATCATTAGCTTTCATTAGCTTTTAAAGCCTCGTCTCTTGTCAAAAGGCTCAACGCCACCGCAGACTTTGATGAACACTGCTGGCAGCAGCGACGTCTGTGTCCGTACCATTCTTATCAATGACAGCGTAAACTCATATCTCCCTGCTCCCAAGTCATAAACCTTGTATCTCCGATTAAACATGGTTTTGGGGAAATGTTGTGTTAATGTTGGTACACAACAGTATAGGATAGCAATATAAGGTATAATACCAACTTTAACGATACAATGTTTAATAACTCAAAAAATATGCAGTTTTTTTAATTTCCTGAAAAATAATGGTTTTGGAGATACGAGGATTCCGCCCGACAGCGACGATATACATGCACACCAGTGGCGATCCGTGACTCCTCTTCCGGGGAAGCAGTAATGCGAAGCTCGGCAAAACATGTATTTAGCCCGTCACGTGTGGCGCGTCATTTCAAAATACGTGCCTTCTGCAGATGCGTTGAAAGGTTTTTAATAAAAAAAACACTCGCGTTTGCTAGATACTCGCTTAGTCTCATGTGTAATCAGAGTTAACGCAATGTCTCTGAATGCGAGCGTCTCTTTTATCATAAAGCCTTTCGACGCATCTGCAGCAGGCACGTATTTTGACATGATGCATGATGCACATAGGTTCACGTGAAGCGCTGAACACGTATTTTGAATTCCTGCTTCCCTTAAAAAGGAGGCACCGATCGCCACTGATGCACACTGCTACATGATATGTAAAGCCTGAGCAGCTGTTCTCGCTATATGGGAGCTATTGCTTTATTGTCTTTATAGCTGTGCGATTGACAGCATGTGACATCAGTTGAGGAGTTAATGAGGGATAGGGATAGTTAAAGGCAACTTTTCTTTCTTTTTTTTGCCACTGACTCATTAAAGCTGGCCTATTCTTTAACCATTGTCTTGATGCTTCTTTTTTAACATTCTCTGCGCCCTGGTTTGACTTCATAGTGTATCTCCTAAGCTGCTGGATTATCTTTATCCTGCACTCCCTCTCTCACTCGTTCTTTTACTCTTTCATTTTGCTGGTAAGATTCAGAAATACATTCCTAATCAGATGTCTGGTAAAAGGAGAGAGAAAGATAGAAAGTCAAAGAATGACTAATTGTAGCGAGGGATTTGTCCTGATCTGTGCTCGGCCCGCTGTACTTACAGCTCAGCCAACTTGCCCTTCATTTCCATGCCTTTATCTGAGGGTCCAACGCTGTTTCTGGAACATTCTGCTCTTCTTTCACTGTTCTTGCTGATTCTACAGCTTGCTAATGTCACCCGCACAGCTCTGCCCAAGAGAGTTGGTTTTAAGGGGACTCCAATCCCAAAAATATTTCATAATTTTCTCACCCTTATGTCAAACCTGTATGACTTTCTTTCTTCAGCAGAACACATATTTTGAAGAGCATTGGGAACCAAACAACATTGCCCCCCCATTGACTTCCATTATATGGACATTTCTCCAAATATCTTCTTTTGTGTTCCACTGAAGAAGCAGACATATACAGGTTTTGAATGACATGAGGATGAATAATTTTTCCTAACTATTCCTTTAATTATATTATGCCCTTTAAAAGGACAGTTCACCCAGAAATAAATATTCTGTCATCATTTTCTCACCCTCGAGTTGTTCAAAATCTGTATACATTTTCATAGCACAAAAAAAGACACAGAACAAAGAAATTTATAAAGCGATCTTCCCTATTATGGTAGTCAATGGTGGTCAAGGTTTGGTTACAAGCATTCTTCCAAATATCTTTCTCTGTGTTCCTCATAGCAAATAAATTCATACAGATTTTAAACAACTTGAGGATGACTAAATGATGACAGAATTTTCATTTTTGGCTGAACTGTTCCTTTAAAAGTAGCAGTTTATCACTAACCCCCAGAACACAGAAATAAATAGATTTATTTTTTTATTAGATTTTTTCCAACAGTTGTTCATTGTGACTACATTATCAGTGTCAATAAAAAAAGATGTTTGGTTATGAGAACCAGGTACGTTTAATGTTATCTGCATCTATATATTTTTTGGTAAACCCTATACCTTGAGATAGATAGCACTTTCCTTACCAAAGTGCTTGATATGTTTCTTAAGGAAATCAAAGGTAATTAGCACAACAGAGATAAAGAGCAATTTGCATGCACTGTGCTATAGGAAAATACTTAAAGAAGGATGACAAGAGTGCCTTCACGAGGAGGTTAAACAAACAATATATAGGAAGGTCTGGTCATTCTTCAGCTATGCGGTGGGTCGGCCAGTCTCCTCTGATAAGGCAGTTCGTAATAATCTAAAAGGGTTAGCGGTTTGTTGCTCCTTTCCCCTTTTTTCATCATTTCCTTCAGTATAGTTACTCAAGAGGCCATGGTCAGCCATGACATGCCGATAAGGAAATAAGGGGCCCGAGGAAACGTGTGCGGAGAGGCCTTGGAGGGTGCAGTCTGTGAGGAGAGAAGGCATTAATATAAACAAAGCAGGGCCCTGCTCTCTGTTAAACAGATTAATTGCAGTGGTGACACCTTTGCCATTGACAGGCATCAACAAGGAACTTGTCTTTGACATGGTCTCATTGTGGGGAGGAGCAGGACTCGTGTTAGTTCATTGCCGAGTCCCGTCTCACTGCGCTGGGAGCAGATGCTGCTCATTGGCAAGCTTTCAAGCCCTTTTATGAATGTTAAAACTCACATATCAAAAGAGCCTCGCGACAGCTTGACAAGTCTATAACAAAGGTCCCAGATATTAAAAATTTATATACATTCATTATTGCCCACATTTGATTCAAAGTCATGTTTGAATGCATGAAGATTTTGCATGGGGTTTCTCTCGAACTGTTGGGACTTTTCCCATGTAGAGTGAAATGAACAGTTTCAAAAGAAGGTTCTGAATAAAATAAACAACAATAATAATGTAAACAATAATCTTTACAAATTATGTAAATCATTTTCATTTTCATAAAGAGTAAGTTTTTTAACTCTTATGTCCAGTCTATGACAAGGATTGCAACCAATGGCTCACTCCACCTCTCATTCTGAGGTAATAAAAACATAACGCTAAGCTCTTTATAGACCGCTAAAGACATAGTTATTTATATAATATTGCATTTCTGTCAATAGATCCATCAAAAAATTACACATTGGACATTTAAAGAGACCAAAAATAGAAATTCTGTCAACATTGTTCCGAATATGAATATAATATGACCGAATATGAGAGGTAAATTGTTATTAGTGATGATGTGGTAATAGCATTTTTTAAAACATACGTATACATTTGCTGCTACCTATTAGCTATGTATTTCCATAAAATACACTGAAAACATTTAGTTTCACTCAATGCTTGATGTTTACAAAGCAAACCTCCTTAGGACAGCTAGGATAGAAATAATTAATAAAACAACCATCCGCATACAAAGAATGACTTATAGCTTCAAGAGTTCCTTTTTTCAAGCCCCAAACTTTTCAGCAGTCTCTTAAAACACTTTCCCCTCATTAAATGCTATGGAGTCTGGTCGCTGCATGTGGTGTTTATTTTCACTTTCGGCCTCAGAGAGAGTCAGGAGTCTGAGCTAACTCCAAGCTGGGGGGACGGTGTGGTCACAACCATAAGAAAAGAGAGAGACGTGTGGAGGCCTTTAGCCAAGAGGTTTTGTGTTTGATGGAACCACTGGCCCCTGTTTCCTTCCTTCCCTTTGCATTGGTCGTACTGGCTCTTCTGCTCTATCTAGCCCTGCTGCCAGCACGTCCTCTGGGGCCAGTTTCGTTTAAGCTGTCCTTTCACCAGTTGGCTGAGCACGGTGGTCCATGCAGACCATTCTAGTTCCTGATTCTCAGAAAAGAGAACACCTGTGTTACAAAAAATGTCTCAAAATAAACCTCGGGCCCACCAGCTAAACACACATTCGGTATCAAATGCAAAACAGTTCCTCATCTATGTGGCGGTTTCCGCCTAGAAAGTGAAGGTCATGTTTTATGAGAAATGCGTGGCCTTAATGTCCTCGGCTAGAACTTTGAAATGTCTCATTTGACATTGACGTATTTCATGCTTTGTCTGTTAGTCAACCTTTAGATAAGGTCTTGAAGCCAACAGTTTAAAATCCAACCATTTAGACTGTGGATGTAGAATCACACTATATCACTTTCCTCATTTAAACCTTAGCATTTAAAATGCACAATTGAAGATTTTAGTAATGACAACATGCACATATTAGATTCTTTGATGTATGGCTTCAGGTGCCAAGAGCAAGTGTACGTATGTGGCCTCGTGGCCTTCATGATATGTCACAGGGGCTGGTGGCAGGGGTCTCCAAGCTTATATGTTCCTATAAGCACTTGCAGGCTGAATCTTATCTGTTCTTATCGCTTCTCAGACCGTCCCTGGAACACTACGCCTGCTCCACCAGCCCCTTATCTGGCCCACCACCACACTCTCAGCCCCTGGCCACATTGACGCACCACAGCATGGCTGTGTGTATGTGCACATGTGTGTATTTTGTATGTATACGCTGTTGACTCACAAGTAACTGCAGGACGATAAGGTACGGAACGCAGAACTACATATCTCTACCATTCGAACTGACCCCCAGCTCACACACACGGAAACTGGTCATAACAGATGAAAAACACTCTTATTTTGAAGTCTGGTTCATTATATTAAGAGACTATGGATTGCTATGTTCTCTTTTGATGCAGGTTATGAACTGTGGGGAAGACTGTGAATCAGTGAAAGTTTTTTGATTTCAAGAGTGTAAATCAGATTTATGTTGATATTTGCTAGTAATGTGTGTTTATATGTGACCCTGGACAACAAAACTCATAAGTAGCACGGGTATATTTGTAGCAATAGCCAACAAAACTTTTCAAAAAAAATTTATGGGTCAACATGATCAATTTTTCTTTTATGCCCAAAATCATTAGGATGTTAAGTAAAGATCATGTTAAAAAAATGTGTGAGTGGATGCAGCAAAATCGTGAACAAAAATGGTCGGAAACACTGCTACAAACTTCGCTCGCTGCTGCCCGCTCTTTGGGAATTACCCACTCAAGATTGGTATCTATGTAAAGCTTAGAGTTTCCATTTTCGGGTTCATCTACTCTCCACAACGTCATTACAGCGGTATGAGAGCGTTCAAACAAACCTGTTTCGTCTTAGCAACGGCCTGCTACAGCGCCTTATGACTGGTTTTGTGGTCATATGGTAATGTTCAGTGTATATTTATTCATGTGCTGTGAAACATATGTTGAATGACCAAGTTGTTGATTTCGTCTGCATTCTGTTGTCCACATACTTCTCAAACCAAACCTTTAGTGGTGAATGCTTCATTTACTTCTAAACATTGGTGGTTGGTGGGAGGTTATGCCTATGTTCTCTATCATCGCTTCCTCAGCACATAAAGCACAAGGCTGAAGGCTTCACACTTTCACAGTTCACAGGACTCTCTGTTCCTCTCCACTTATAGTTTACTCCAAACTGTGTCCATTTCACAAGAATAAATGACTCTCTCTCTTTCTCGCTCTGTTCTTCTTTCTCTCAGCTACGTTAGCCACACTCTTTCCCAGAGGGAACATGCGCTGTCAGCTCAGTGGCCTCACATCTGGAGCTTCCTGCTGGGCTAGGTCGGCCTCGCCTCCCCTCCGGCCCCCTCCTCCCCATCCCTGCTCTCACTGCCACTGAGCCGGGCATTATCCTCCTCCCCAGCTCCAGAGCGCAGGCTGGCACTCCCTGCCGCCTTCTTGCCAAAGTCCCTTTCATTTAAATAAGATTAAACACAAATGTGGAGTGGGGGCACACACACTGACTGGCCTGGGAGTTGAAGGGATGTTGCAGAGCACTAATCTATTCCACGGCCAATCTTTGGAAGTAAGAGAGAGAGAGAGAGAGAGAGAGAGAGAGAGAGAAAGAAAGAGAGAGAGAGAAAGAGAGGAAGGGAAACAGGGCAGGCTCTGGTGTGTTGATGGTCATATTCTTCACATGGCTTGTCATTCGGTGGCCGCACTCTTCACTGCTGCCGACTATTGATTCTGCACCGTTCAAAGAAATAAAACGGCATTGATCTCGAGTCACATGAAAACATCTTAAGGAGGAGAGAAATTCCTCTCTGGATGAGCAATGGCACTTTTCTGGCTATTGACTTCACACACCCACATTTCGCCATTCTGTTAGAGTTAACATTTTATGATTATTTACTCACCCTCATGTCATCTAAGACGTCCATGTCTTTATTTCGTCTGTAGAAACTAATCCAAGGTTGTTGAGGAAAACATTTCCGTATCTTCCCCCAAATAATGGATTTAATGGGGGGGCAACCTGATTTAAGGTCCACATTTCAGTTTCTTTGCAGCTTTAAATGGCTAAACGCGACACCAGCTGATGAATTAGGGTGTTTTCTAGCAAAATGATTAGTCATTTTCTAAGAAAAATTCTACTTTTTATACTTTTCAACCACGGCTTGGACGTCTTGTATGACATGAGGGTGAATAAATATCATAAAATTCTAAAGTGAATTTCTCCTTCAAACTTTTTTACTTTACAAACTGAAAGTAGTGATGTTTCTAACTAAACAACATATTTTCTCCAGAAGTTGAGAGGCTCACTGCTTTTACAGTAACATGCTACTTTTGTTCAACAAGTGGCAATGTAGCGTGATAAAAAAATGCACATACTGTATGAGAGTGAGCTTAAGCAATATCAAATATTGTGTGCCATTCAATTATGTGAGTTGCTTCATTTTCAAAAATGATTCTTTGTGTAAAAAAACTGTCTTGCTATGGGTAGTTAACTGCCGTGTTGTCAACTGGTATATACAGCAGTCATTTGAGTTTTCTATTATTATGAGTTCCATTTATCCGTTTAATTAATCTCTTCATTTTAATGTGGTCAACCCAATTACACATGCACATGCAAAAATTCTGCATGCCAACAAATGCCTTAAAATACCCAAGCAATGTCAGGCAGAAATGAATTATACAATTACAACAATTAGCATATCCTACCCATAGGACAATCCCTCAGTCTTCCCTGCTGAGGCCTTTAACTGCATATTCAGCATATAAAATACTGCATTAAAAGATGAGCAAACAATGCACAGCACACGGATGCTAATGTATGGGTCAGGGTGAACTCTGAGGAGTGATTGCTGATTCCGGGTGACACGGGTCAGGAAAAAGAACGGTAGTCTGTCCGTAGGGGATCGACCGCTGCCGTCCTACAGGGCACATCCAAGACTGATTTGCATGGTCGTGTCCAAATGTGTGAGGATACGTATTTGGACGGAAGATCCAGGGAGCACAGGGTTATTCAATAAGCCTGCGGATGAGGCTACTCATGAAAACAGCTCTGCTCTGGTCATCATCAACCTCATTAGAATTATTAATATTTCACATGGAGGCAGAGGGGTTGCTTTGATGCCAGCAGCTCTTTTCATGCATTGTGACAATGCTTGTCCCCTGTCTTTGGCCTTGGATCCAACCGGATCTGATCAGCTTGATTCCGCCAATGATTGCTCACATAATGTGGTCAGGGTGAGGGGAAAAGAGGATCACGGGTCTTGGTGCAGTCTGCGGCCCGTCCGCAACCCACAACCCACAGGATATGCTGAATCTGGGATTCATTCCTTTTCATGTCAACAATGGAAAAGTTGCATGGGATTTGCATTAATAATCTGCATGCATTTGCCGCCCTTTTACGTATCATCTCTGCAGATATGCGTATTCATAGAGACGGAGAGCAGGAAGAAAGAAATGTTTGCGCTCTTAATTGCTCAACACAAAAGCAGCAGCTTTGTAAACAAACGGAAACTCGCAGATATATTTGCATATTCATGTGGGGAAAGTTTTTTCCCCTCTGAAGGTGATGAGGCTTGAAGTTATTTATTTTCTTTGACAGTGTGCATCTTTCAGAAAGGGGCCACCTTTTATTGTTTTGGCTCATTTATCTCATGCACGCACACACAAACACAAACACGCATGCGCACGCACGCACGCACGCACGCACGCACGCACGCACGCACGCACGCACGCACGCACGCACACACACACACACACACACACACACACACACACACACACACACACACACACACGCACACACACGCACACACACGCACGCACACACACACACATGCGTGCACACACAGACTTTTGAAGCCATATTAGTGAAGATCTACCATATACACAATGGTTTCCATATTAAGATAATAATATTAACTATATCTTAGACCTATAACCCACACAAACCTATTGACATTGTAGAGAAAATCTTCTAAAGCATTTTGTAACTCTGTTGTCTTTTGTCTGCTACCAGTGTGTTGGTTTATTGTGTCTGTCACTCTCTGATCCTCAGCTCCTGAGGCTGTAGTGAATGATTCTGTCCACCAGGGTGTGTTTTAGAGGTCTCACATTCCTCTCAGTGCTAACATGATGTCAGAGCCCACAGGGTCCAAAGGTCAATATCAAACTATCACTTTTAAATGGAAAGAAGCGAAACTATAGAACGAGTGAAGAGGTTTTCCATCTAAAAATCCAAACATTTTCCCAGCAAAATCTATCTCATATTTAGAAATCACAGGAACACTGCTGTTTTTGTCTATTGTCTGAATAACTATAAATCAAAGGGGAAAAATATTAATAAAAAAGAAAAATCTCGCTTTGGAAATAATGTATTTTATGAGTCAAGCATACTTTTCCTCAGACAAACAGTACAGTGTGCTGAACTGTAATTATTCAACAAATGACATTTCCCATATTATGCTATTTGAGCACATTCACGCCTTTACTTAGATGTTTTAACCTCTTATTCGGGGTTATTTCACCCATGTACAATTTAAAAACCTTGGTGTGGGGAAAACCGTAACAGACTTCAAACACATTTGATTATACTCTACAATCACATCATAAAACATAATTGTTTTACCCCTCCAACCCCCACTTCCATCTCACCTCACACCCTTTTGTGTACAGTCATACACAAAGTATTACAAACTAATAGACAAACACACACAAATGAGCCGCTCTGGTACAGCCCCAGCTCAGACTCATAGTAAAACAAAAATACACGCTTTCTTGGAATGAAGCCAAGTACTAGTGAGGCTTGTTTAGAAAGCTTTCAGTTAAAAAGCCACTTTTTGGCAGGAATGGGGGTGGTAGAGCCACAGCAGCAGGTCAGAACTGCTAAAATAAATAATGGTTTAGGGAGAGAGGACCATTCCTGTAATTATATCTGTCAGCTGACACCCAGCCACCCCGACTGCTCTCTCTCTCTCTCTCTCTCTCTCTCTCTCTCACACACACACACTCTCTCTCTCTTTCTATTCATCAGCTTTCTTTCCTTTCACTCGCCCTGCCACATATCATTCATAATTGTTTTTTTCTGTGTGACACATGTAAGTGCATAATAATAAGTACAGAGTACTCGCACAGTGTTCACATGGGGTCTTTAATCAGCTACCTCATTCACATAGGGGTGTGCACATGAGGCAAAATACTTATTCTCACGAGAGCATTTACTGTACACTGAACATGTACTAAGAAACTTCCTTGCTCACCTTGCTCTATTGCAAATCCTACTAAATAGATAAATAAAAAGAAACAAATTGTAATAATACAAAACATGCAAAATCACCATAACTGGATCCATAAAACCACATTAGGAACTAAATAATTTACAAAAAGCCCTGGTTAGTGATGACATTGGTTGACGTTTGTGTTATTTAACCAACTGGCACAATGGTACTCTATGGCCATGTTATCAAAAAGTGGGGATATATGCCATTTGCCTTTGCCTATTATGAATGCTTAATTTTCTGGAGAATAAAAACTGGCCTTGCTTTTGACAAAAAAAAAAGTTAAAGAATTTAACTCTTCAGTTTTGAACATGATCTCGACTGTAATATAAGCAGCATGATAGGGGAGACAGATGCTTTTAACAAACTTTTAGGATTCCACATTTTAGAATGTTTATATGTTCAAATTACAAATGATCAAACTGGTAAATTTATCTTGAACCTGAAGAGTTTCACTCCTCAAGATTATTCTGACACAGAAATCACTTTTGCTTTGAAAGACAAACTTTGAAAGCATGATGAAAGCCCACATAATGGGATACAGTAAAGGGGGAAGAACGGATCTCGACGGATACCTTCATTACCGAAAAGGAAGAATCATAAGTAGAGACGCCGGCGCTTCCTGTTAAAGGCGATTAGCGCGGCAGTCAGGGGGCTCTTCCTGCCCGCACAGCCAGGCTGCGCAGGTGAGAGCAGTCATGCATGCCCACTCTTTCCCTCCTAGTCCATTTGTGGTAGGGTGCCCAGTGAGACAGGGTGGTGGGGGCCAAGATTAAACGGCAGGAAGAGTTAGGAGTCTTGTCACTGTTTATTCTTAGATTTCAAAACATGGAGGGGGGTTGGCAAAGCTAAATCCCCATCGCTCTCGTTCCCCTCAGGGTCTCGCTCCTGCTTTCCTCTGCCTGCCAATCATTTCTCTGCCCACGGGGCCAAACGCGGGCCTTTCCAAAGGGGAAGCATTAGCAACACCACTTTGGCTCTGCAGATTTGTTTATTCCTGTCTGATGAAAACTGATGCATTTTAATATGATCATTTTGGAGGCTATTCCGCTCTGAGAAGACTTTTTAACAATTATTTACACTTTATGAGGTTGTTTTCTCATCATTTTCCTGCCGCAGCGAGTTTTGGATAGACAGTGTGTTGACCTACAGAGATCACAAGGTGATTAGAGTGCTGTGTGTGTGTTTGCAACGACGATACACAGCGATGTTCAGGGAAATCAAAGCCAGGTGGCAGGTCCTTTGTGAGAGTGATGGTTTGTTTTGCAAGACTGCACTCACAGATTAGCTAGCTGACTGTGGAACCAATGTGTCCAAGTACCTTTTCCCTTCTGGACCATTTTCATCAGTGCCCATCTCTAAGTTATTTTATTCAAACCTGCATCTCACACAAAAGAAATTTTAATTTGAGAATGAGGTGAGATGGACTTCTACACCAAAGCCAGGTGAATAGCGGGATCCAAAGGTCTTAGACCACATTATGTTTTTTTTTGCAGCTTTATAGTTTTTTATCTTTAGCATAACAATTTGAGTGATGCGTGTACATGATTTTCAGAGTTTTTTTGTACCTGGTAGGTTCTACTTTTGCTTTTATGACAGGTTTTATGATTTATGTCCAACGGCATAATTTGAAGTTGAGCATTTTGTGTACTTTACGGATAGCAAGAACATCTTTTATACGAATGAGATCATTGTTTATTTGATTAGGAATGCATTGCAAATTAAAAAAAGATAATTATAGAAAATTTGTTATAAAAATTTTAAAATACTTTTTTCTCTAAATTAATCATCTCGGAATCTTAAATTTTCTAGACAGCCTAGACATTTGAACCGTACTATATATACAACCATTCCCAGGGTTACACATTTAAGCTGAAAGTCTCCGAGAGACTGTGAGCTTATGATTCAGTACCTTGATTCAGGTACCGTATGTGAGTCAGAGCCCCGAAGGCCTCCAGCCTGCACAAAGAGAACATCCCTCCTTTGCCAGAGTCTCCTTGATCTTCCCAGCCCCAGGTATACTACACCAAGGGGGCACAAGCCCTGAACCCACCCTAACGTTTGTGTTTGTGTACCGTCGTAACTGGATGAGAGCATCAGCTTAACATCGATGAAGACCCACCATGAAGTTCCCTCTCGGTCTGAATGCAAAAAAGCGCGGGCCCCCCGTGACCCCTCCTCTTCCCCAGGCCTAGCTTCCAAAAATAGCAGCATGGTGGAATGGACTCTGACCCTCTCACCCCACAGTGTTAGTCTCGGTTATGGTGCAGATGCCTTTTTCCTCCTTCAAAGGTTTGCTAATGCTTCCCCTAGGATCAAACTCAAACTGTGCAGTCTGTCCTCTACTCCTTTTTACACATTTTTCTCTCTCTCGCTCCCCTTCGCTCTGTCTTTCTCCTTCCATCTCTTATTTTCTCCCTGTTGCTGCCAGGGGGCAGAGAAATAATTCAAACTCGATGCATATTGCAAGCGCTTTGGTCAGTGCTGCAGCCAGCGAGTAATGACACATTAGTTTAGTGAAGTGACCCGGCTGACTCGCACTCCATAATAAATAGCTTGGGCCCGAAACGAACTTTGCCTGGGTCTGCTGCGCATGCCTTCAGCGCACACGACACTTTAAAGGTGTTTTCAACAAGCAAAGACTAGACAGAAAGAGGAAGGGGAGCAGAAGAAAGAGAAATAGCATCCCTTTAGGTAACAGAAATATTTCTGCATTGTTTAATATTTAATCACTTTGCCTTCTAACATTCAGATTTCTTTTTGCATATTCCATATAAAAATATATAATTAATGTCTGAGAAGCACATAAAAAAAACAAAATTCTCACAAGTGCGGGAAAAATCAGTTGTTGTTGTGGAGAGCAAATTAATGCAGTGATAAAAGAAGATGCTGAGGCTATGTTTTTTTGTCTTCATCATACCTTCAGATCTTAGGTTCTTTTGTTTCGAGGCTGGGTGAGGTTGTTGGTCATTTTGCTGTGTTTTGATTACACGATTTTGCCCTCAAGGTGTACCTTTCTTGTAGTGCATTGCCAAATCTGTATTTGTTTTCCACATAAACAAAATCTCATTAACAAGAGTTTTTTGACCCATGACACCACTATCAATTTGGAATGAAATGTTTGTTTGAAATATTAAGCTAACATCTTCATTTATGTTGGTGATAATATAAAGCTCAAATCGCTGCTGTCCTTCTGAAACCTTGTATGTCAATATTTCGTGATTTTTATTTTTTGCCATAAATCATTAGTATTAGTCACCTATGTTTGTCAATGGGTTTTGCAAATATCTAACCAATAAAAGTATTAAAAAGTGCTCAAAAAGTGTCAACAACACAGTATTTAATCATTTAAAGTGTACAGTGTTTTTTTCCATTTTCTGAAAAAAGTGAATTTGGACATCCAAGGTTTCGGAAGGACAGCGACAATATGTCATCTGTCACTTTTTGGACTTTGTGATAGATGTCACATGACTCCTCAAGACACTTACAGTTTCATCCCAGCACAACAAGTGTTTTCGACTTTTGTATACAAAATGCATCAGACAATGAGTCAACACACAGTGGTTATGCCGTTTATCCAAATAAAAGCATACCCACAAATCTACATCCATTTTATTCTGCGTGTATGTGCTATCTATTCTGCAAACCCGGTGCGCCCTGCTACAGCGGACGGAGGCCGTATTCACTAATCGCCCAATAAAGATTAATCTCCCTCCCTCACCTCTCTCCTGTAATGTTGTCACAGCCGCTGAGCTAAAATTTTAATAGGTTTTTTAGCATAGCTCCATATTCCTTTCAGCGTGGGTCACTAATGACCAGCTGTGAGTGCAGTGCGCTGACCCCCCTGAGCAGACTGGGCTGCCTGGCCTCATTCTCAATATGCTAGCCCTCCAATTATCCTTAGCATGCCCCCCGGCGCAGGCCAGCGGCCCCTATACTACCACTGCCAGCCAACTACACCGCCACATGCCGCAGCAGAAAAATCTGCATCTGATATGAATGCATGTTCATTTCGCTTCACATGGGTGTTTGGAGCAGCACTACTTGTGTGGAACAATGTGCTGCGTTCTCTATAACATATAACCGTAACGTCCATTATTCCATTTGGGACATTTTTAACACCTTTGAGTTGGCCTACCTTGGGTCTGTCGATGTATTGGGTAATACTATAGTACTTGATACCTTGGTAATGAAATTCATGTACTGTGGTGTTTACATGGTACTCCAAGATAATTATCAAATATCCTGGTACAGGTCAGTCTGCCATACTTACAGCTGCAAGTCTCTGGCAGCTCTCTCTCTCTCTCTTTCTATCTGTGCTGGTCTAATTCTCAGTCAGCACACCTGACAGTCTTCCTCTTTGTCCTCCTCTTTTTGAAGCTCAGAGGAACACGAGCTCATAGCAGGCAGCTATAAGAATTTGTCCGGCTTTGACATGGCAAATGCATTTCTAAGCTCTTCTTTGAGTACATCCTTATCGATATGAATGCTAAGCTGTGACTGCTCTGAACCTCTGCTCTTTAGGAATGGGCCCACGCCGATGCTGCCAGATGCAAATTTGACCAAAACAGGCACCCGATAATACTACTGACATTTGGGGCTTGCAGATGCACTGTCTATATGAAGGGAAAAGGTATGAACACATGCACTTACAGATATATTCATAAAGAGCACATAGCAGCAATACAATGTGCAGTTGAAATCTTGTAGGATATGCCTTTTGGAATCGTATCCTTTGTTGACTCCAAAATGATTCTGCTTGAAAGAATCTGAAGTGAGAGATCTATTCAGCTTAATAAAAAATAAAAAAACATAATTTAACAGAATTTTTCTGTTATTTTTTTACTAATTTTCTACATAGGCTATGTGACCCTGGACAACAAAACCAGTCTTATGGGTCAATTTTTCGAAATTTAGATTTTTACATAATCTGAACGCTGAATAATTAAGCTTTCTATTGATGTATGGGTTGTTAGGATAGGACAATATCGGAGATACAACCGTTTAAAACTCTGGAATCTGAGGGTGCAAGAAAAAAAATATTGAGAAAATTGCCTTTGAAGTTGTTAATCAGAGGCACTGTAGCAGGCCATTCACTCAAAAATAAAGTTTGTATATATTTATGGCAGGAAATTTACAAAATATCTTCTTCATGGAACATGATCTTGACTTAATATCCCAATGATTTTTGGCATAAAAGAAAAATCTATCATTTTGACCCATACAATGTATTTTTGGCTTTTACAAAAAAATGTTCCAGGGTCACATACAATGTCAAACATTTTTTACAGATAAAAAAAATACGGTCAAAAACCGTAAAATTGTAGAAAAGACAAAAAACTTGAAAAATTTAATTTTACAGGG
Source organism: Triplophysa rosa (assembly GCF_024868665.1). Classification (NCBI taxonomy): domain Eukaryota; kingdom Metazoa; phylum Chordata; class Actinopteri; order Cypriniformes; family Nemacheilidae; genus Triplophysa; species Triplophysa rosa. Next base: position 16,022,707 of record NC_079898.1, read on the forward strand.
GAAACTGTAATTTAACAGTTTATTTCTGAAGCCCCATGAGCTAATTTACAGTTAATATGTAAAATTATAGAAAAAGACATCTAAATTACAAGAAAAACAGGGAAAACATGATATTTCACAGACAAAAAAAAGTTATTTTACGGTTTATTTTTGGCGCCCCAGCTGCCAGAAAATTTCAGAATTTTTTTACATTGCAGGAATCCAACACAATTTTATGATGTCATATTTACTATGTAAATACAACAATTAATGCCTTGTAGTCTATATCACATATCAATGTCAACAGTTAAATGAAACAGCCAAAAGGGGTATGTTAATTATTATTGAAGGGTATTATGATTATAGAACCAGATATCAGTAAAAAAAATATTCGTGCTTAAAGATGAGCACTTAAGACAGAAATACTGTGGGGATTTCTCTTTTAACTTCATGTATATATAGTGAATAAAATATTAAACTCAGCATATGGTTCCTTTAATGTGGACAGTTTCAGAAGCTTTTAGCCCAATGACCAGCTTTGGCTGCATAGCGTTAATTGTGTCAGGGATTAAAGTGACCTTCTAAAAATGATTAAGACCCGAGTCAATTCTGTAATATCAGTTAATAAAATAAAAACCTATTATCAATAGGATAGGTAAATATATGGGAGAAAATAAAAATAAGCAGGAATTAACATTACACATTAATATTATATTTATATAAATATGAATATGTTTAAAAAACATCTATAATAGAGTAAAAAATGATAGAAGTACAACTTTAAACTTCACAACTCCTCAATGAACTTAATGAATAAATGCATCATTTTTATTTTTATATAGGGGATTCTGATCCAGTTTGACCAGCCATGTGCTGCAGTTTGTAATTAGTGCAGTCGTTTCATTTAAAAGAAAGAGAGAGCACCTACAGGACCCTGGGAAAAGAGTGACTGAACAATAGTGAAAGAAACTGAGAAAAAAGTGACAGATACAGGCATAATCTCACCAATCTGACATTGACCCTTTTCATTAAAGGATGATTAAAACTTTTTTAAATGCTGTTTGCCCTTACAAGACGATAACCTCTACAACACAAGACATAAAAGAATAATAGCGTCTATAAAAAGGAACAAAGAAATTCTTGGCTGAACTAGGAAAACCCAATTGGAACATTTTAGAAAATTAATGAAATTTTAGATCAAATGAATAATAAATCGGGAGAAAATGAATTATAAATGAGAAAAAGTGCTGGTACTATGCAGCAGTACTAAAGGAACATGTAATCCTACAACAAGCTTGAGGAAACAGGGTCAGGTTTAAGCCAGTGTAGTGGTGTGCAAACAAAGGTTTCCCTTCTACTTTGCTTTGAAGATAATTGAAACAACTACATTTGAAAAGACTCCAGCCCAACTACCTACTACTGTACACAGGCCAGTTTTACCTTTTGTTTTTAACGTTTGCCAGCAACAGTGAGATTTGAGCAATTCTGCGCTTTTAACCAAGAGAATCACATCAAATGCATACTTGCACTCACATGCCTTGGTACTTAATGAAGTTTTAAAAGCTCCATTAAAAATGAAACTGGAGAAAATATGTAAAATGTTTCATGTTGTGGAAAGTTGGCCCATTAAAAGTTGGGTCTTCTTGAAAGAACGAAACCAACTTCTTTGTTCATCTTTGTCGCACAACATCAATCCACCACTTAAAATGACCAAAAATAATGAATTATCTTTATCAATCTCAACACGTTCCTGTACCAAAGGCTGCATTATTGCTGTAGAATATTAATACTAATTTCAATTATTAATATTTTAATTATACAAATGAATTAAACATGAGAGAAGCAAAAAGAAAATAAGTCTCACCTCAATAGTCGATAGAATCCCCGAGTTCAGGCCGTGAGAGAGATGCAAAGCTTTCTGTTCTCATCTTTCTCGCAATAAAAAAATGTTAATAACAACCTCTGAGTGAGTCTGAGTGTATTACTGTTGTGAGTGCAATGATATACAGATCAATCTCCGTTATCATAACGGCAATATTTAGAACTGAGATATTGCCCGCATGTTATCTGCTCTTGCCTGAGGAACAAAGAGTTTTATTGAGCCCAATAAACATGATTCTTTCTGGGTGGGGTGGCTGCTGGCTGGTGGTCTTATTGGAGGGTGTTAAATGGTTCATTGGCACAGCGATGTGGACGTGTGAAACGACAGTCCAACATGTCTGACTGAGGGCGAAAGGCCATCAGTCAGTGTAAACAAATCACACGCTAATCAAGGACCACTGACTCGCCGTGCGGATGGAGAGTCTATTCCAGTTTTAGTGGAACCCTGCTGAGGCAACGTGTTGTGAAGAGCGTTTAATGTGGTAACTGTGCACCTAACACAAGGGTGAGGCTGTTTAACTTTTACTGTCTGTGTAATACAAAGGTATTTACTCACAGTGAATTCAGCGGTTGTCCCGTGCGGGATGCTGCAGTCTGTAGGAACATAAAAGAAAGCGTTACGCTGTTGAATTTTCTGTTTGATGACATTTTTCCATTAAATTTATAGCAGCAGGGACAAAAAGGGAAAAGGCATTGAAATGCCGTCACTCTCTGTGAAGAACAATCGACAGAATATCAGCTCCTTTAGATGGTTTTGACTGTCCCCTGAAGTGCGTTACATAGATACCAAATAATGTGGAAAATGCAGAAAAAAAAAAACTGAAAGACAGTTGATAAGAGAAATCTGACTGGCAGACTGCAGGCCTGGTGCTGTCGAGACTGTGGCAGATAATGAATAAATTGTCGGAGTGCCTGAGATGCCTTCCAATAAGACCTTCAGCACAGGTTTAGATTTCTGCCATGTGTGAAGTCAACCACCGGTTTTCTGAATCAGATCTGGTGCATTCTAAAAATGAACACTTTTAACGGTTGTTATCGTAGTTGACTTTGGCTGAAAGCTGTAATGAACTTCTGTTCTTGAAGTCTGACTTTAGTTTATACTACTGCATTTTCCTTAAAAAATGTATAACTCTTGCTCCGGAGTTTTAGACCCCCGAAAATGGAGACTTTTGGAAACGCTGCAGACCCCGTTTTAGTTTGAAAACCCAGGGGTTGCGTTTCTATGTAAACGGACGAAAATGGAGACTTTAGAATACGCAGGCGTGGTTGCTGACATTCGCTTATTGATTCGGTCGTTTATATCATTGCGTTTGCTTCCCTGATTCGTTAAGCCCCTGTCATACCTGAAGGTGACAATGACCAGCATCGCAAGAACCGTGTACAACAGGCTTGTTTAACTTCAAGCTGCGCTGCATACACGGATCGGCACGGTGACATTTCCAGTAGTGTTGTATAAACACAGATTTGTTCTGAAACGCACGTGGAAACGGCAGTATAAACGAAGGTAGTTTTCGTTTTAAAACGCTGTTTTCGTATGACAACAGGCTTATATAAACACCACATGAGAAGATCTCTTCTGAAGAGGAGTATGTGAGATGAGACAACATTTTTGGCTTGTCTGAGGTCAGATCGATTTAACATAAAATCTTATCACAATGTACTGAAAATCTTTTTAAGTGTAATAAAACGGTCATGTTATTTAGCTGTGTCTCATATTTGCATATTTTCCTGTTAATGCGATTTTTGTTCGTATTTTAAGCATTATTTGAAGACTTATAATATTTATGAGTATTTTTATAATATTTATTAATACTAATATTTATTAGTATTTTTTGCCTGTTTAATAGTGGTGTTTCCTTACTGTTTGTTAAAAACTGCAAAACCACACAAATCTGGGTTTAAACTGAAAATAAAAATGAGTTAGCGGTTAGCGTTATACAATTCAACACACACCCCTCGCTCACTTGGCCGTGGAGCAGCCAGTCCTGTCCATGGGCATCTGGGGAACTCACAACACTGTAGGACTGTTAAAAGTAGATAATTGGAAACAGGAGGAAGTCGTCCTTACAATAGGCATCTACCGACACGCAGCTTGTTACCAAAAGTGCTTTAATAATTTATGTAGTTCCCTTCCCTGTTCGACACACTGTCTTTGATATAAGGTTACTGTGCTCGAGGTCCTGCTGAAGGACTAGGCTAAGCAGTCGAACCTTTTCAAGTCCTTCTTCTTTTCCTCTCTCTTGCCCAAACATGCACCCTGCCCTGCGTCTTTTCAGGAGCGAAGGCAATCAAGCATAGAAAACGTCGTCTCTTTTGGCACCATCATCACATTTTCATTTTTTTAGCTATTTAATTGGCCTTGCTTATCCAATTATTCCTCAGGTTACCCATCCTTTCTGTAAATTTCTGAGGAGAAAGTGTAAATCGAACTGTGTTTAAGTGTAAGGTCATTGGCTAGTAATGGCGTGGCCATCATTAGCAACGGATGTTCGGGATGGGCTGTGTGTACGCGTGTAATGCTCGCCTCAGTGGGAGGCTCAGGTTAAAGAATGAGAGAAAATAATTATTTCTTGCCTCCACTTTTAAAAGTGTTCCCAGGGTTTATCAAGGTCATGAGGAGTCGAGAACAGAATACTTTAGTTGTATTATCAATGCTAAATGCCAGCCAGTTTGTTTGGAGTTGTATTTAAGACCTTTGGATGGTCAGTTTTCCTTTCGTAGTAGACAGATCTTCTCATGAATACAGTACATAGTGTCTGTAGCCTAGATCCTGTATTTTACTGTTGCTGTTTATCAATACGACACGATACGATATAATGAAATACTTGATTGAGTGTTTAATATGTTAGTATTAAAAAAGTGAAATTGTTAGATGAGTATGGTTTTCTTTACTGCATTGATTGTTTTAACCGGAAATGTGTGTGTCACGTATAGATGGATTTTCAATAATAATTCAATTCAATGTTTAATTTGTTATAATTTATATATAGTATAAGAAAAAAATATATCAAAAGTACATCAAATAATATTTAAAAAAACCTATACAAATAAAATATGAAACATAATATTATTAATACAGAATGTAGTATATTGGCTGTACCAACTGTGAAAAAAGTAAAAAAATAAAAATCTATCAATATCAATTACAATATCAAATACAAAAGACGTAATAAAAAAGGTCAGAAAGCGTAGTGCTTACTTTTAAAATAATTGTCTGTAGGACAGTAACTGGAACATGGCATTATTTACACGCCAATTTTACAGAAAAGATTGTAAATTTGAAATGCATATAAAGAATAATTTTGCTTTTGTCTTTGTTAATTTTTGTTGCTGATTTGTTCCGCAGTAGTGAGCATGTTACAATGCTTTACAAACCTAAATGATTTATTGTCTCTGCAGTTAGCAGAACAGCAACTTTGATGTGGATTTCGATGCAGTTATGCTTCACTTGCTTGTAAATGCACAGGGCATTCTTGGAGCGATTCAGGACGCTAGTGCCATACTGCACCGTATGTGTATGCAGGCCCATGCACAGCACCCTGTCAGTCAAGGTGGGGATCAGCTGTGGCCTGGCATGGGAGTAATAGCCCCCTATGGTGTACTTTCTCTGCACCCCCTCCCTATCCTGCCCAATTTCCACCCTGAGCGCTTCCCGGAGCGCGGCCGTGCTCCTACCTGTCTGCTTAATCTGGGATTTTCTCAAGATAATGCTGTTATTTCAGGCCAGTAGCAGGATTCCCACAAGAAAGACCCTGTTCAGCCTTTTTTCCCCTTCTGCCTAAATGTCATTCTATTGTGTTGAGATATACAAGGGATTTTCTGGTGAGCAGTGCACGAGCAGAATTTTGACAGCATTTTAATATCCATTACGGCTGTTGTAAAACATGAAACTCCTTGAGAAGAGTCACAAAAAGGGCTGCGTTATTTCTTAAAGTGTGTGAAAGATGGTCTAGGTTAGAGTGCTCAGTAATGAAGAGCAAAGGGGAAGGATTTCAGACATAAACGGTGTGAAAATATGTGCGCACATACTGTCAAACATTCTATGAAATACAGAATATAGGCTGTTTTCAACACTGTGGATTAGTATAGCTGTCTTTGTGTTCATACTGGATTAGAGGTATATACTAGATTAGGGGCCAAGGATTTCATTAGAGCTGTCAAAGGAAATCCTTTAGGAAGTGCTCTATACCATCCTGCAAATAAGGAAAAAGAAAGAAAATATTAATTTGAAGAAAAAAGGGAAAAGAGAAAAAATACTATAAATGAATGTTCCATGCATTGGTTTGTTAATATATTATATTCAAAACATTGGGTTATTTCAAACCAGCATTTGGTCAAAACTGGACAAACCCAACCATAGGAATAAATTAGAAGATGTTGAACCCAGCATAGGTTAATTTATAACCCAATGGATGGGTTTGTCAATACCCCAACCATTTTTAGAGTGTACCAGCATATGTGGTGTTTTGAATACCAGTGCCATTCTCAACTGTAAGGAGGTTTCAAACAATCTCTGTTCATTATACCGTTTCATCTGCAGTTCTGTACCAAAGTTTGCATGCTTGCTCACTGGGAAAATAACAGCTTCATTAAACCGCCTGTTTTACGTGACTACAACCCACTAATACAACGCAACAGTCCTTCTCTAAAACAACTGGATGTGGAATGAATTTTTAATCAATGTTTATGGCTCTCTAGCTCTCCTGAAGTAGGCCAGTAAATGAGGATAAGTGCAGGTCTGCGTGTGCGCCCAGTTGCGTGTGTGTGGGTCCTTCAGTAATAAGGCTGCTGTTTCTTTATGAATGGAACCTTTCCTTTCATGTTTGTTCGAATGCCACATGGCTGACCACAAAATAGAGCCCTCAAATCTTTTAAATAAACAGAAAGATTACAGTTCTGCTGGTGCCTTTGAAATGGTTTGGAATGCAAATCAAGTCAAAAGGTCCTGCTGTGGTTACTTGCCTTAATAGGCTGCAGTTTGGGCCAAGTGATTATCCCGAATTTTATATACCTTCATTTGAAAACGTCAATTGGTTGAATCAAAGAAGGAATGTCAGAAAAGCCAAACAGGTAACCACATAATGACAGCCAAAAGCCTTTCAGAGACAGACCACAGCGAAGCTGTAAAATAGAGGAAAACGGAGAGAGCGGAATGGAAGTGTTGGATTTTCCCCCTGCAATGCTAATTGCGACAAAAAAGCCAACTATAATCAAAGGGGTATAAACGACTAAATCAGATTCACACTGGTTTGGCCATGTCATAATGTATACTCACAAATCATAGACACCGGTTGTCTGTGCATCTTTTGAGTTATAATGGAAAGCTATTCAGGACTGAGCACATACCGTTTCGGCCAGGCTAATCGTAAATTACAAACCAGACTCCAGTAGTGGCAGTTTTTTCCCAACATTCACCCACTGCAGAAATCTTGGTCTGTGTCCAGTCTCTGGGTTTGTAATTTGTGATTAGTGTAGTGGGTAGGCCTTCGTATCTTTAGGCAGATTAAAGACGATATTTGGAGGCAATTCGAGATCATGAAAAGCCAACTTCCTCCAGATGTTTACAAAAACAAAAAAGAAGAGGAAAAACGGATTTACCCAAATTTAAACTTTTGGCCCTTCGTACTAAATTTGGATTGAGAATAAATGACTACTAACCAGCAGCAGTTGGGGTAGGATGCTGGATGTTTACAATGACAGCTTCGTACAGATGGACTGTTAGCCATGTGTGAGTAAAATACAGTTCAATAAAAGCAATAATAATCTAGCTTTTACTGTAGCCACTATGGAATTTTTAGCATTTATCAATTTCTACTTAAGACAGATGGACAGATAATATTTTTATAGATACGTTTCCGTTCAAAAGTTTAGGGTTGTTTGCAAGAAATGTTTCTTTTGACCTTGAAATTTGTTTTGCAGGCAAAACATGTACGTTTTAATGCAAACATAATATGCAAACATATTAGTTTCTTTAATTACAAAACGAAACAAAAATATTTATTAAAAAGGTTATTGAAATGAATGACTTGAAACAATGACTGACTGAAAACGGACTGAACAATGAAGAAAAATGTCCTTAAGAGCCCAGCACATGGAAACTACTTCAATACTCAAAAAGGGAGAGACACTCCAGGGAGACATTCCAGGGAGAGACACTGTGTTCTGTTTAAAAACAGAACACAGTCTGACACTGAAGATGCTAAAATATACAGCCATGGACAAAAATGAAGAAACCATTGATAAATGGTCAATAAAAATGAACGCAAACGTTAATAAAACGTACCAATTTTTCTTAACAATTTTCTAAGTTTAGTTTTTGCCAATAATAGTTTTGAATTCACTGCTAGATTTTTCATATGTGCTTTTCGAGTTTTCGTTCGCCTTTCTAGCACAAATCTCACGTGTGGGGGGGACTTATGGCCACTTTACTCTCATTGGTTAGTGAGATTTGGATTGACAGCTCCCTGACCAGGAATTTTCTATAAATAAATGAAAATAGAAACAACATTTCTGTTCGAAATTTGGAAGAAATATAGACAGTAGTTCACATAATGAAACAAAAATGTTATCGACACATAAACAGTAAATTAAGAAAAACTGAAAAAAATATATTTCTTGTAAATATATAAAATGTAAACTGTAAAGATTATATAGTTTAATAAAATATATAGTATTACATTTTTTACGTTACAACTCTTATAGTTCAATTTGTGTTAGTTTTGATGTGTTTACTACTATTTAAAAATATGGAAAAAATATTAATAAGCTTATAAGTGACCTTAAATTTTTGCGCAGTACTGTATATTTATTTGTTATATATATATTTATAAGTAATGATTGATTTAACAAATAAAATAAAGAATAATTAAAGCAAAGAAAAAAAATCAATAAAGAGCAAAAACCATGAAAAAATTTGATTTCTGCACATGCCAACTGCTTGTCACACACAAGCGACAGATTGTTCCAAACCAATTAGAGCTTCTTTTGTTTAGCTCAAGTTAAACACACAGTCCTCCAAAGCAAGCAAGCGTCTTTTGATTCCTTTGAGCACTAGCGGAGGTGGCTGCAGACAGCTCCCTGCACAAAGAGAGGTGCAGTAATGATGTGCTAGGCTCTGCCCAGATGGCTCAGAGGCACTGTGACCTTGTTAGCACCTGCTCCGCGGGCCCTTTGTGTGGGCATGGCCATGGGCATGGAGACGGGCACGCACCACAGACTCCGCTCCGCCCAAAACTCCATCAACTCTAATGAAGCAGCAGCGCTCTGTCCATCACCACTATCACCCTCAGCCCCTCACATTACCCATCAGGACAGCCCCCCTAACACAGCCAAACGGCACAGACAGGATTCAAAATGAATCAACCATCTCAGGGCCCCCTAAATGTCATTATAATTAGGTATGTAAATCTTCTTATCATCCCCCAGTGCCATGTTTTAGAATGTCTGCTGTAAGCCCTAAGGTTGCCCTAAAAATATTCAATTAATAAATGACGGGGTTTTGATGAACTTTGATTGTTTTGGGCCGTCTTCCAAGTTTACCTTATCAGGAAATGTCACCTTGATTCAGGCCTCAGTGGTCTGCTAAACAGTGTCACAACATCCACCCCATCTTCTCTATTTCTGTTTTAAAGAGCACTTTGTATCACTGGGTCTCCAGTGCAATGGTCGATCGGTCATCTTTTAACACCGGATTCGCCGTAGTGCTCAAACATCCGAGCAATAAATCATTTCGATTAAACTTAAAAAAACATTGAATCTATGATTAAATGTTGCCGTTTGAAACATTACCGATGGATCTAGTCAACCATTATCCTCCCCGTGGCTACCATTGCATACGCAAGGGCAAACATGCACAAATTCATGCACAAACACAACTGCCCATGTAAACTCACTCAAAAAAGAAGCTACACCTTTAAGAGTGACAGCCACAAAAAAAAAAAGAATCAGCTGCTAAGAAACTAACAAATAAAAGCCCAGAGTGGTGGAGCTTATGCGCAAACTTGTTTCTGTCCTCTACGGCTCCATCATTTATTCAGGAGGTAGAGCACAAGACGGCCGACTCACATTTGCTTGATACTCAATTATACATTAGTGTACATCACTTGGCAATCTGTTCATATCAATTTAATTGGATTTTAATATTGCCTCTGATCTTGTTGTCCAATTAACAGTACTGGCTGGCAATAAAGCAGAACCACACACTCTGTGACACCTTTGATCCCCACCATATGGAGCTCCTCCATTGATTACCACGTTTTCTGAAATTTCGCTCTCTCAATATGGCCCGTGATGAATGGAAGAAAATGCACATCCCCGACGTGATAAAAATTTCACTTCCACTTGGAACTTCATTTATTTTGTTGACATCCTGCGCTGATTAAAAACAATAAAAAAGAGAGCCATGCCCTGAATATGGTATGCAAATAGAGCCCTGGGCAGGCATCCTGTGATGCCAGGGGACTGTTGCAGTCACTGGCTTGGCATCGCCTCAAGAATTCTCTTAAAGTGGCAGCACCTTATTTCACTCAAAGAGATGATTCTCTTGTATTCGCTGTCACAACATAGAGGTGAGGCAGAGAAGAATGGCGTTAAAAAATTAAATAACTGGAACACTATTCCCCCAAAATAGCATTAGATATTATGTTTTACCCTAAGCTACATATTTTAATTGCTATTTTGTCATTAACTTTACTGTTATTCACCTTTTCTGTGCCATATTACACAGGCAGGATTATTGTCACTCCTTCCACGATACAGACTGACTTAATTTTCTTCTTGCCCATCCCTTCTTCAAACAGTCTCCTACGCAAGTAAAAAAGCACTGTGGAGTAGTGGTCTATCATTAAGATAATTAATTGTTCAATGAAGTGGCCTTTTCAACAGGAAGTACTCTAGTGGATGCTGTAAGACAACCATTAACACAAGTGAAGTCAGCAAAGCCATTTTTGCTGAATTTACGCACAGACTTTTGTTTACCCTAGTGACCAAAGTTTATAAATGTAAGCAGTAAAACAAGCAATAAAAACATAAATGTAAATTATTTCCTAATACTCATATTAAATTCTTACTACTTAAAAAAGCACACACACAAGAGACAAGAAAAGTAATGATGGCCTGGTCTCGGCCTATGTGCTTTGGGTTCAGCTGTTATTATTAAAAACAAAAAAACATAGCCTATCTGTTACACGTGTCATAAATGATTTCTTGACCATTAGCACTTTTTCTGCATCACAGCTATTCCTAGGGCATATTAAATCAGTGAGGGTACGTGTGTATGGGGGGGCATGGTAGGACATCTGCGCCTGCCAGATAATTCAGTTAATTTCTATTCCCTTGAACCTGGAGGTGTTAATTTGGAAGCAAGGCAGCCGGGTCTGAAGAATGCCAATACGTCATTTGAATGATTAATGCAGTCGGGGGAATTGGGGGCCTTTGTTTACTCTTTCATTTTGACATGGAAAAGCAAGGAGGTGCGGTGCACGATGCTCAGAGTTAAGGGCAACTTCTGTGGGCGTCCTATTCTTAAGAATGCATAGGAAGCCTGACCGTAATGTTGACAAATAGAGATGATGCAGTGTGTGGAAAAACACAATGCTACACACAGACACAACAAATCATATGATACACTTTGAAGGGTTATCAAATTCACAGAATTCCAAAGATGCCAAATCATTTGGTAGAAATAACTTATTCACTCTGAGAATGTTGTTATTAAGAAGGAAAGAAAAAGTTATCTGAAGAAAAACGCTTTTTATATACTGGGTCAAAAGTTATGCATATTACACTTTTTGTTGACCCAATAAGTATTGGGGCTTTAATACATTGCCTGTTCAGTATTTATCTGCAGTTCCTGCTAACATAAATCCCCGAAATTCACTTTCATTTATCTGCATAATTAAATATAAAACAATTGTTTCAGCAGGAAATAAATAGCACCACAGTGTAGCACAGTGTTTTAGTCATTTGCCAGGCAGTTAGCGGGCAGGGCGTGCCAGACGTGTCCCTGAACAGTGAGAGCGTCCGGGCTGCCAGCTACCCTTGCAGGCCCTGTGATGCAGTCCTGCCCAAGGTGAAATGAACTCATCTTGAGAGAGCTGACTGGCACGAGCATGCTCCGCTGGCCAGAGAACAGGCAGGTGTCCCCATCCCATTCCGTCTTCCTCACTTCTCATGCCCAACGAAGTGCAGCAAGCTCTGACGGATATCCTGTCTGCTTTCCCTTTGAGCCCAGTCTCTCTCTCGCTCGCTCTCTGTCTCACTGGCGCCTATGCATGTGCTTTCTTTTTTCCCAGCCCCATCACTTATTCATGGTACAGGTTCAACTCCCAGCACTGATGTCTGGAAACGACGCGTGGACACAGAAGTGACAGTGGGTGGCTGTGAGAGTGGCCGGCGTGGATAATGGCAGCCAGGCGATGGAGGTAAAAAGGTTTGATTCTATTAGAGATGCTGAGGTTAATTATCAGAGTTCACTCTAAGATTACAAATGAACGTCTCTTTGGGTTGTAGAATATGTTTAATAAAATTGTTACATTTTAACACACTCCACGTTAAACTTTTAGATAAAATGACATAAAATCCTTTAACTTTTTTGTTTGGTATGTTTAACATTTTTATAAACTTTTATAAACTAAATTTGATAAGTTAAGTAGATTTAGTAAACGTACATGCAAAAAAGTTTATTTAAGAATTCAGTCTTGTGTGCTGTGTGTTAATAAATGATGTAATCCACATTTGATGAAGCATTTTACTGAACAATCCTCAAATCCAGAGTCTAATAAGCACTAAAGCAGTACACCACAGTATGATTTGCTTGCAGTCTAGGACCAAATGTGGAATATTATCTTGTGGTGTGGTTGTGTCTTATTATTCTAATTTGTGTGTGATTAAAAAGAGGAATGGGGTAATACTTGCAGTGAAAGTGTAGGACGTCCCGATAAGATGGACATGCGTGTACACACGCACAAACACACACACACGCACACACTTCAGCTAAGAAACTTAATGTATGTACAAAATTGTAAAGAAAGTAAAGTTAATCCATTCATTAAACAGAGATATTTACCACATCTGAATTATTTTTAACATACATAAAATATAAAGAATGTACAGTATATTATTATATTGATGCACTTATATTTTAATGAGTCAATGAATCTCTTAAAAATATAACTGTTGTCAAAGCAGATTTTAATAAGATGCTGTAAATCCTTAATGAAATATATACTGTATTAGTGAGCGTCTCAGAGGAATTTAACATGGTGCTAAATCACTCTATAAATAGATCACAAACCAATTAAGCCCGTGATGGCTAATCCATGATGGGCCGCTATATGCTACGCTTTTCCCCGGTCTTCTGTACTCACAGAAAAGTGATGGCTTCCTCATAGCTCGCCTGTCCACATTCATTTCATACACAAGAGAGAGCACATCTGCGTTTCCCATCCCGCCCTTCTTTACAATCCCTCAAGGTGCGTTTAAATTAAAAGCGGTTCGGGTTTATAAATGTAAGATCCACTGATAATCTGAGGTTTGACATGACCTTAAACCAAGTCAGCGTTCAGACAAGCTCACTACTGACATTATTGAGATAACATGTGTTCCAGACTCTGATTGGAATGTCTGGAGAAAGAAATTTGCATGCCTACAATCATTAACACTTACATAACGTATCATCACTGCTGTGGTGAGAGGTGTGTGTGTGTCTTTCTTCATGCTCTAGAGAGACCGGGGCATTAGCTGCAAATCCTGCCTGGAGTCGGGGTTTTATCCCTGGCCTAAGAGCTGCCTGATCAATGGTCCTGCTCTTTTGAACAGCAAAACCCTGCTGAACTTTGAAAGCGTCTCACTCATCACTCAACCACCTCGGGCCAAAGCTCAGCGAGAGAGAGGGAAAGAGTGTAAAACTAGAAGAATACAAAACACAAGACCCTTCACTTTTCTTAAATAAAAGAATTTGTCAAACTGATGAAACTCTTTGGAGAGAATTCATCATTTCTTTAAAAAGAGAAAATTACATGAGAATTATGTGGGGAGTTTGCCAAGCTTGGGATTTATAAAACCCTCAACAAATACCCCTTTGACCGAATAAATGTAAAACTATTCCGTTCAATTACGCTGGCGAGGTGCAGCGCTTAACCCCTCGAGAATCTCCTGGATTCTGAAATCTTCTCTAATGTTGCCTGTATGTTGCCAAAACTCATCACTGGTAACGCACTGCCTGCTAAATGTCTAGATCTCCTTGTTAAATATTTCTGTAGACAGATGTGATTGTTCTCAAGTGTCGATACATTTTGTCGGCAATGTGCCCTTCACGTCAACCCTCCTTATATATCATAAAACACCTGAAAACTCATATGTGCATTGATTTTTGCCTCAGGCGACTGTGTGAGCTCAGAGCTAAACTCTCAAAGAGCATTTGAGAGCACAACATGAGCAAGACTATTTGGCAACAAGTTATAACCTTTGATATTTGACATTCATATGACAACCAAGTCTTCTGTTGCAATGAAAAAAATATGAAAAGGAAAAAAGCCCATGTATCAAAACTAGCATGCTAACAATGGATAATAATTATTACGGTTTAAAAATAGCTTTACATTTTTTAAAAAATGATTAAGTAATTATAAAATGACATTTAATGAAAAATGTATTTCTATGGTATTAACCTGAATCTTTTAATTCAGAATACCATCACTGCCAAAACTATTAAGAATCTATTTTACTCAAGCAGAGAGATCTTTCTGTAGTAAGTTTTAAGTTTCCCACCACTGCGCTTTTCACTAGACGTTTGACCTCTTTAGCTGTTCTACATTTATAGCTTTTAAAGCCTCACAACAGAGTCAGAACAAAGCCAGACAATTCCTGTCAGAAGGAAGGCGCATAAGAATTCATCGCTGTGAGGCAAGGTGGACAGCGCAGAGCCGCTCATCTTACACGGCCCTCACAGAGACACGCAGGCTGGTGTAAGGCATCCGTCCCATCAGGAGCCTATGAGAAAAAAACAGGATAAAGAATGCTAAACAAAGAGAGCAGGCTAGTTGATTCCTGCAGAAACAAGAGCGTTTCTTTACAATTTGTGGTCACTGCTTTGGCAGGTAGCCTGATGACAAGCATTCAGAAGTCAACACCCCCTCGCACCACGTCTTCCTGCGGTGGTGATATAATGGGATAATAAGGACAAGTTTGACTAATTTTCATTACCTTTCATGAGCATTTACTACAGAGTACATTACAGATGTATCAGCAGGTGCTTTAGGTGAGCTCTGTACACACAGGGAGAAGCTAAAGTCGTCCCTGGTAGAGCTCTCCACGGTGTCACACTCCACAATAACATTGTAATGTCATTCTAAAATAAAGAAGTTTTGCACATGAGTGGCTTTGCTTTTGTCCTCAGGGTTACTTTATGAAATTAAAATAGAGTGAATGAGACTCCCTTTGAAGGCCAGACAGATAGAGCGAGGGAATGAGAGAGAGTGCGGGAGAGTTGGAGAAAGAAGGGGGCTGGGGGCAAGCAATAGGAGCGCAATTAAAATTGCACACACTGGCGAAATCTTTTTCTTTTAAAGCACAAGTCCTAGCCCTCTTTAGGGAGCTCATCAACCCCGTCTCCTTTTGAAGATTTCACAGTGCTTTTTTCACTCTGGTTTTAGGCAGACAACAAGGTGCTGGCCGCTCTATTATGGCCTTGTTTGCTCCTTGTATTCAAGACTGTCCATACAATAAAGGCAAAATTAAAAGTTCTCACATGTACTGCACTGTTGGCACATGCCACTGGTGTATATGCATAATTTCTCAGCACATTCGACATAGAAAGAACATACTCCGTCCACATACTGTAGAAGTGAAGGCCGGAGAGGGTTCCTTCTGTTTATTGGTATGGATAAAATTACCATGTACAGTAAGGATAGTACACCCATAAAAGAAAATTCTGTCATTGTTTACTCGACCTCTTGCCATTTCAAACCTGTATGACTTCAAAAGAACTCAAAAGAAGATATTTTGAAGAATGTTCTATTGTATGGACACAAAACCAGTGCAAGTCAATGGGTGGCTCTCCTGTTTTTGCCACGTGGTTGATGTCCTTAGGACAACATCATGTTGACCCTGGGACAACATTTAAATCAACCAATCAGATTTCAGAAATAAGTTTACAGTTTATTTTAAGTTTAATCTTCCAACCAGGATTAGGTGCTTCTAGACCATTGTTTTTCACTTATCATTTCCCTCTGATTTTAGGGGTAAGTTATGGTTAGGGTTGGGGTTTGGTGTGGTTTTAGGTTTTATTTATAAAAATGTTGTCCTGGGGACATCAACCACTTGGCAAAATCAGGTAGAGCGTCAATGGGTACCGCTGTTGTTCAGTTCATCAGATTTTTGATCAATCCATACCCCTCTCGTAGCTGAAATACGTCGACACAGAATTGAGAGCTGCATTCTTCATTTCATGGGGTTTTAAATATATGGTGATGTTTTGGATTCAGGTGTATTCCGGTGTAGTGGGCTGAGCATGCAGATGGGGTGGGCAGCATGCAACCGTGCCTCTGTGCACTGAGGAACACATTAATGGACGGGGATGAATCATCAATCTGACACTTCTAACTGCATTGCATTATTTTTTACATTTCTCTAATGACAGCTGTTCCAAAGACAATCTGGAACGTTTCCAGCGTCAAATCAGGCATATCCAAAGCATGTTTCACCTCTTGATGTGTGCATTCATTGTGTTCTTTGTCCGTGTGTGAGGTCGTGTGTAAGAATCTCTCTGGTGATGCATCAAAATTAACCTGTTTCAAGAATATATGCATCCGACACGCTGCCTGCTTAATCTACAGATGTGCGGCAATGTCGCGCACACCCCATCCATTATATGCCTGTGCCTTCTGATAGGTTCAGGACACTGCAACAGGACATTATGGTTTCATAAATGATAATTTATGCGGCCATGTTAAAATCTGGCCGCAAAGCTTCATCACTGAGCTCTTCCTTGTGTCTTACGAAGTTAATTACTAGGTCAAAAAAGCAATTTGTACCATGCAAGAACAGACCCCTTTCCAAACACCTTGCGCATTATGCAAAAATGGCAGATGCTGGCAACACCTTCTCAACAAGCTGGTGCAAGGGTGAGAAAGACGGATGAAAGTGAAGAGGCTTCTTAATGCATCCATTTTGTTTATTTGTCTATTTATGCACCATCAAGAGAGGACAAACGCTCGCCGCAACAAAAATTCTAAACCGCATGGATTATTGCTTAAAAAAAACTGGTGACTGGGAAAATGTAAGAAAAAATGTGAGAAAAAACTGTGAAAGAAACAACAGCTAGGGGCATCAGAACCAAACACACTCAAAGGAAGAATAAGAGAATGGAAAAACACTTTAATGCAGCAAAATCTAAGCAAGTTATTCTCTTTCAGCCGAAACAAGGGCACTGACATAACAAACACCAGATCTGATCCACTGAATGTTCAACCCAACACAAAGAGCATTTGTGTACCTGATCTGTGTTGGATGTGATGCTTTTCACACACATAGGCTTTAAGGCAGAAGAATATGAACTGTGGTCTATGCATGTGTGTGTTTATGTGCACTCTGGTGCCCAGGGCACGAGACTGTTTTTGTGTTGACTTTAAAGCCAGATCTGGAGGCAATGAAGGGGACAGGCCACTGCTTTCAGCAGTGTGTCAACTGGACACATTAACTCATAAAATATCCTCTGCGCGCATGAAAAATGCAGGCTAACTCCAGGAGAAGAGTATGTATAATTGATTAAAATGAGGAAGTCTTCCCTGGCAGCGACTGTTTTGCTCGGTTGGACGGCTGAAAGGAGTGAATGTAGGCCAAAGGAGAGTAAAGATGCTTCGGACACTGGAGAGAGAGAGAGGTTTAGGGCATGGGAGACATCCAGGAAAGATTTCTTGGTCACTCTGGTGAGTGCATCTTTAAATAGCATCTTTTTACTGCCAGAATACAGGACTAGTGTGAACAGATGACCATGCATTAAAATACTTTTATGTGATATAAATTATTTTTGTCTTTTAAAAATGTAACTGTAGAATTTTTTTATTAATTAATTTTAAATGATAAATGTTTATTTAAAATGACTTTGATACATCTGTGCCCCAACATTAAGATTTTGTCTGTGGTCTTGTGAATTTAAGCAACAGCCATGATATCATGCAGTGGAATATTACTCTTTTGGTACAGTAATTACAGATGCAGTCATCTTCACTCCGCCAAAAGAAGGACAAAATATTCCTCATGGAGCTATAAAGTTGATAACATGCTCAGTATTAAAAATGTATGGAACCTCTTCTGTTTGAATCTGTCACTTCTAAGCGGCTATCCTAGAGCTGGATGAATATCAAAGCACCACCACAACTTTCCTTAAACATCATCATCTCAGACATGCAGCACATGCGCACTTAAAGATGGCAAGTTCTCTTTCCAACAATTTGAAAAGAGCTCCTATACGTTCTTTTCACATGACGTCACGCATCTTCCGTTCTGCCGCGAAGCAGTGTATAGTTACTTCCGCTAGCACTCCAGTTCATAAGGTGGCGGTAATGCACCTATAAGCTTGTTTGCCAACCGCCAGTAAAACTCAAGAAGAAGAAGTTACTTCCGCTAGCGCCTCAGAATGGAGTTTACCAAGTCCCTTGCACATCTGTCACAAATACGGCTAGATGATGTACAACGTTGTGACAAGCAGAGTGGGACGAGAGAGATGCGAGACCGGTGCAACGCGAGTGATAACCAGCGTAAGCTGCGCGTTGCACCGGTCTCGCATCCCTCACGCAGTTCACTCATGGCCCTCGTCCCGCTCTGCTTGTCACAAACGTCTTGCAGACAAATTTTCACTAACGACAAGATCAAAGCTAGAGAAAGGATACAAATTCTTCGTTGAACAGTACCTGTTTGATTATGAAGGTGTTTTGTTTTATTTTTGTGTTAGCGAAGGTGCTAGGATAAGTACTTGAATACATGTTCTGTCAGTTTTTTTTTCACTGTTGTTAAATTCCAGCGCGACAGCAAAACGGAAGTTCTTCTTCCTCTTCTTGTTGTTTTTTGCAAGACGGATGTTATGATACACTGCTTTGAGAAAAGGCGGAAGTTAAGTGACGTCATTGTGAAAAGGGCCTATTGCGTCTCGCCATTAAGTCATTTCCCAGCAATGCCACGTGAAGACAAACAGGCCTACGTATGTGCTTTCATTTCGAAGGCGTGAATGCTGGTTTGTTAAGCCATTTAGCGCTCCCCCAACAACCATATCCACCCTCAGGACAAAGGTCCTGCCAGTTGCCGCTACGCACAGCAATTACCCCGGCCAAATCAATGGCCATTGTTTCTGTCGGTAACCTTGCGAATAAATCAGGCTTTGGCTTGAAAGTAGTTAATACTTTCTAGCCACCCAATCTTCAAGGTCATTATCTGATTTAATACAAAAAACATTGTGCCATTCTTTCTCTTGACCCCCCCTCTCTCCGCTTGCAGTTGAATGGCAACCCCTAATCAAGTCTTGACTGAAGACTGATTTTAATCACCCGTCACACACAATATAAGCAAATAGCCATGAAAATTTTACCAGCGATTCTTCACCTTGTGTTGCACAGCTATTTGTTGTTCTGCTTAAATGTATAAAAAATATCTTATTGAATGGCCAGTGTGCAGAGAGGCATAGAGGAGGTAACCGTGGAGTGAATCCAAGGTCAGCACTCTACGCCCGAGGACTAGACAATCAATATTATTTAGTCAATAACTTCTTTATTACTCCACTATCACTCCCAGAAAAATGATTTTGGAGTTAAAACACATTTTGGTGTAGAATATTGAGCTGCCATATTAAAGTATGAAAGGACTCTTGCCTCTGCAGATGTTTTGGGTTTCTCAGCTCCGGTGGGGTCAGCTGCAGTGTCCATCAGTATTACCGCAACCTTCCTTCCTCGTCCACTTATTAAATCGGGGTCTCTCACAGGGGGCCAATTATATGATGCTGTAAGCACACAAACCTGTGTGGCAGTGTCATGATGGTGGATGCCCCCCTCCCCTCGTCCCAAGCGCTCCTACATTAGGCTTTTACAATGCAATCCCTGCACGCCATAACAGCAGCGCCATGGGTGAAGGACACTGAGATGCAATAAATATGGATGCAAAACCAAAAATAATATTATAATAGTACATAAAAGACGCCAGCATCTTCCCATATCCTGCAGCATAGAAGTGAGGCTTTACTGCAGCTTGTAAAAGTGCTTTATCACCTGCCACCGCATGTTCAGAGGAGAGAGGAATGACACAGTGCCGTACCAGGTTGCGTTAGGGGCACTTTGCATCGTTTTCCCTTGTTCGGTTTTTTATTGAACGCTGGGCTTTTTTAAAAGATTTGACCTATTTTGTTACAAATTGCACATTTTTGACTGCATTGACACCTGGACTGAAGAATTGAAGAATGCTGGTAACCGAACAACGGTGGTAGCCATCGACTTGCAGTATAGTTTTGTGTCCATACAATAGAAATGAATGGGTACCACCGTTGTTCAGTTACCAACATTCTACAAACATCTTCTTTTGTGTTTTCACAAGTCATGCAGGTTTGAAATGACAAGAGGATGAGTAAATGACAGAATTGTCCTTTTTGAGCAGAACGATCCCTTTAAATACATGTGTAAATGAGGCCCCAACCATACAAAGCATATTAGGCTGGAGGTTTTGTGTAAAAACAACAATTAACCATTGTGTTTAAATATGGTTATGTGTGACTTTGGAGAAAATAATTGACTGAAATTTGCAGGGAAAGTTTG
This sequence comes from Triplophysa rosa, assembly GCF_024868665.1. Classification (NCBI taxonomy): domain Eukaryota; kingdom Metazoa; phylum Chordata; class Actinopteri; order Cypriniformes; family Nemacheilidae; genus Triplophysa; species Triplophysa rosa. The sequence goes on from NC_079898.1 coordinate 16,043,361, forward strand.
GAGAAAGTACATACATTTATATGCTCAAGACATTACGAAACTGCTCCAATAGGCCAGCACTCGGTGAAAAAAGATAAATATCCATAAATTCTGCTCAAATTTGATTTCTGAGCTTAGATTAAGTACAGTATATCTAAAAAAAAGGCTTGCTTGTTTAAAGAAGCCATCAAAGTGGTGTACTCTTTTTTCCTGCGTGTAGACCATTGCTTTCATTCATTTCAAACCTTCCTAAAAGCATGGCTCAAGGTAACAAAAACAAAGCGCAAGGGTTGCTCTTGAAATTTCTAAAATAAATCACCAAACTGTACAGAAGTCAGCCATGTGCCATGACGGACAGCTCCTTGGTGGGGGCTCCAGGTGATCTGCCTGCCCATTAAAGCAGGCCCAGGTGAGGACTTTACTCAATAGAGTAATCCAGGAGGGAAGTGAACAAACAAAGTTTTCCAGTGACAAATGGCTCTGCGGTCAGTAACACTTTGGACTTGACCCAGATAAAGAGAGAAAACCAACCGCAATATCAATGATGCTTGCCATGGAAAATTCTTCTCTCAAAGAATGACTTAGGAAAATAGCTATATATTTTATTGTTCTTCACAGAGGAATGCTTTTCTTTGGAAGTATTTCGTCTTAAATTGTATTTGGTCAGTTCGGTAATTTTTCCTTTTCCATTAAATCAATTGCCATGGCATAAAACACCGCTTTCAGTGTTTCAATGCTTTGTTTTTCCAGTGGAGTGGAATTTCTGCAGCTCATTTAGTGATAGCGATCAGAGTGTGGACTCCAAAAGCTCAGTGCAATCTCAACCACTCGCCCTTTTCTGCCACCTCATAGTTTAAAGGAACAGTACACCCCAAAATGAAAAAAAGTCCTATACATCAAATTATAATCAACTCATGGTATATTTGTTCCACAGTCATATATGTTTGAAAAGACATGAAGATCAGTCATTTGTTTCATTCAGAGTTTGTAATTTTCATTTTTGGGTGAACTGTTCCCTTATATGACTAAAAAGAATATCCAATGAAGAATTTACAGTTACTTTCACTTGTTTCTGTAGTCCTGCTTCTTGCAGTTGTTTCCAGACTGAATGAACTGCTGCACAGACTCTAAATGTTGCTCCGCTGTGCTTGCAGGTTTTGTGGGAAGTCTGTGTGTAAAGGGCTACAGTGAGGTCTGGGAGATCACAGAAGGGGTCAGACAATGTGAGTGTTGTTTTACTGAGAGCAGACCCTTGCAGACTCTATAATAGCAGCCATTTCCTCCCAGTCTCAAGATCCAGACAAAGAGCTTTAAGGGTTTCTGCTACTCTGATCCCTGATCCCTGCACCCTCAACACACACACACCTTTTATTTATACCTGAGATACCGTTAGTGTGGACCAAAGAGAACCTTGACATGAGACAGTTATGCTAATTCACACGTTACTCAACTCCTCTGATGAAATTAAAATAAACAGAACTATTTTTTACCAAATGACATCCAACCACCAAATACGTAGCATAGTTTTGTGCTTTGAGAGAGAAGTCAGCATGACACGCTGGATTAACATTAACAGTATTGCAGACAGAAAGATTATGGCATCGGTTTATTCGGTCTTATAGCGCCGCTGCTACAGCAGGATAGAGAACTTTAATAATAAACAATGACACCCCAAATGTAAAAAAAGTTTTTCTTCAGCATCTGAAGTGTCATGTTGTATTTAAAATGTATGCATGTTAATGACACAAAAAATCTGACGCATGCAAAAAACGTATTCATTCTTCCTCCTTTTAAAGAGCCACAGAAAACATCAGCACATCAACGCATTGCTCCTCCAGCTTAACATTTCTCCGGCGCGATGAATCATTCCATGCTTAATGTATTCAGGACAGGCCAGGACCAACTGCAGCTATCAAAGGACTTGGTTGAATAACTGTAATAACTGGAAAATTATTTTGATAGCCTGAAACAATCTTATATATCACAGAACTTTATTAAAATAATATCAAATCAAATTAGCCTGTATCCCCATAATGAATTAAGTAACAGGTTACGCTGATATTAATCTCGGCTAGCTCGCAGGCATTGCGGCAGGAGCATTTAATAAGCCGGTCCCGGTTGCTCAGAAGGGCTAGAAATCCTCGAGTACTCGTGCTTATTCAGGGAAAAATACATCAAAAGACTCTCTTCCTCTCTAAATAATGTGCCCGTTTTCTCTGCCTTTGGTGAAATTATTCATAAGGAGAAAATCATGGTGAAATCTCGTGAGGGTTCTGATTAGCAGCTGACCCGTGGGGATGGTGCGTATCCTAATCCCCTAAATGCCTTGCCGTTCGCCCCCCCCCCCCCAACCGCGTGCAGAAGAACACACCGAGCAGGCTCTGAAATAATAATATAATCATGTTTTTTTATGGCGGAGTGAAGCGGGCGGGCCGAGCGGAGCCGGGCGTGGGCGCGCTGGGCCTCCCCCGGTCCGGTTGCAGCTGTCTGGGCCTGTGCTCATCCAGGCCCTGCCTGACTCTGAAGCCCCCCAGCTCTGCTCCCTCTCCCTCTTTTCCTTGGATACTGTCCATTTTCAAGGCTAAGAACCTGCTGGAGGCTCTTTAAATTTTTTAATAGAGCCCAGATGAAGCAGTGCTGGGGAGAGAAGAAGACAGCTCGTGTCAGTTTTTTCCCGAGCTCCCAGAGGCCTAGTAGCTCTGTAATGATCTGGTAAGGCTACAGATTAAAGTCGAGCTGGAGTCCAAGAAAGTGGGAAGAGAGCTGCCATCTCTCTCACACACACACACACACACACGCTATCTCTCTCTCTCGCTCTATCTGCCGCTTACAGACTCACACGCTCTGTTATCTCTCCATCTCGTTTCCCTTCTTTCTCTTCTTATCTCTGTCTCTCTCTCTCACCGGCTCTACTTTTTTGCTTTACAATATGGTCTGGTAGACCTGGTGTCTCTTGTGGTGGAGAAAAGGAGGCAGTCGAGGAGATGAGGGTTAAGAGGAGGAGTTCAGGAGTCTGGAAACAACGCCGCCACCACCTTCATCCCCTCCTCTCTTCTTTTTTTGTTATCTCCAGGTTATCTTTACCCTTCTTCAACCTACTCTCTCAGCCTCCCTACCCCTTTTTTTCTACTCCTCCTCCTTCCATCTCACTCCGTTCTCCCTCAGGTCTGGCCGACTTGTTGTGTTGCCCTGCAAACTGTGCTACATAACCATCCTCCAGGGTGGACACTAAATCTTTTGATGCAGGCGTAGTGGTGATAACATCTGAACTGGGGGAGCCTTCTCAGGGCATGCTTGACAGATGTAGCGGGGCCTTTTAGGATTTAGAGCTGAAGCGTATCTATTACGGGTGCTGCTGCAGCGCTTGGCAGGCCCGCCTTGTAATCTCCCATGAATTTCTGTCCAACCTATCACAGACTCGGGACAGGTTTCTACAGGAGAGAGGAAATCTGTGAATCTGCGCCCACTTCGAAGATGCACCAGAAGACAGGCTGGGGTACTTTGAACTGCGCACGGATGCACATGAAGGGCATCAATATTCCTGGTGCAAATGTGTGATAAAAACACAATCATAGTGATGTATATTCATAGATGCTTATTCTTATTCACAAGTTCATGAGCAGGAGCACCAGTCAGACAGTGCAAAGGTCTCTATGGGCTGATCGCTTTCAGTATGCAAATAAGCAACTTTACAGATGTCCAGGAGAAAGAGGAAAAAAGTTTTGTCTGTGACTCATATGGCCTTAAGAGTTGAACTGTATAGGAGATAGGTAAAAGCATCTATTTAGCATCAATATTATTTATACATACGATTTATGCTGTCAATATTAATATTCAGAAGTATTGGAGGCTAAACATCCTAAGACAATACAGACGTAAGGAAAATAATAAATTTAAGACAAATGAAACTGTTCCAGCTTCAACACAGGATTCAAAATACTGTGGTAGATAGACAGCTTTGTGTGGGACACAGGAGAAATGTGGCTTTTGTCTGTGTCTGTGCTTCTGTATGTTTCAGAGCAAGACGAGAACAAATATTTGTGTTTGTTACATCCCTCTGGGGGTCCTGTGCCTTCTGCCGGCTCTTGGGGATGTGATCATCACCTTCCTCATCTGACCAGTGCTCCATCCCTATGCCCGCCCCTTCACACCTCCCTAGTGTATGAAAAAACTGAAACAGGTTAAATATAAAAATAGTGGGTGTGTTATAACAGCAGAAAGGCTGGTAGAGGTTAACAGGAACATTTTGGTTTGCTGTGTTGTTTGTTAATTGTTTGTTTGTGTGCATACATCAGATTATAAAACGGTCAGTTCTGGTCCTTGATTCTGATTGGCTGAGCGGAGTTCTAAGCCGTTATAAAATACCTCAATATATAACGGCTGACCGCACCACATAGCCTAAATATCATTTTATTTACTTTATTTTATGAAACCTTCCTAAGCATATGGAATAACCGTTTTCTAAAAGCAATAAGCCCCGCGAAGCAGTGGGTTACAGTGCATTTTATAACAGCTACGGGGTTTTAGGCACTCCGCTTCGCGTCGTGCCACAACGCCCTTAGCTGTTATAAAATGCACTGTAACCCACTGCTTCTTGGGGCTTATTGCTTTATTATAAATAGGAGTGAAGGAGACCAAAGCGGTGAATCAAATATTCAGTAATTAAATCATTTCCCTGTCAAACTTCATTATGCAAATGCAACTTTAAGTTTTTTGTCAAGTATTCCTCTTAAAGTAAAAGTTCTATATCTACAGGAAGGGACATTGAATCAAATCACAATTGTTTAGTCTAGCTTAGCAAAGGGGCTCTTGAGATCTCACATTATTGACGGTTACAGAAAATTACACTGCAAGAATTCAGGTAATTATTTCCCTCACTGCTCATTTGAACTCATTCAGATTTTCCTCACGTTCAGTCATTTTACAAGATATAGAAAATAATAATCTGCACATTTCACCTCTCAGAGTCAAATACAGTTGCAGCGCTTCTCTATGATTTTTTATGGTCGAGTCTATTACAGAAATGTTATGATTGACTGTTATGTAGTCTCGGTCAGGTTTGACCCAGGCTCATGTGAGTCTGGGTGTGTGGGGGTGTGTGTGGGCTGGAGTTTTGTGTGTGTGTTTAGCTCAGAGGAAGGTGAAGGCTGAGGTGAGTTTGAAGGAGACTTGGGTCCTAAAAACTGTCCTCAGGATACACACCTCTGTGATCATGCGTTCTGCGTCCTACAGCTGTGGCCCTACACACAAACACACATACACACACAAGGAGAATAAAGTAGGTAAATAAAGATATTCAAAGCAGAGAGATCCATTTCAAGACTTATGTCAATGAGTAATTGATATAAAAAAAAACTGCAACAGTAAAGATCTTTGCACATACAGTCCGAAATTTTCGTATGCGTTTTTTCGTATTTGGCTCTCGTTTGTACGGTGTCTCTGAATTGTTTAAAAAGGCCAGTCAAAATGCTTGATACGGATGTGAAAACGCAGAAAATCGAACCCGGTCCGAATTTTTTTATGACGGACGAAAATATCAGAGGCAGTGTGTAAATGTGATTGACACAACGTGAGGTCGTATTTATTTTTTAACGTGCGGAAATTTCGGACGCAAATTTCGGACTCAATGTGCAATGGGCTTAAGACATAATTATTTTATAGGACTGGTGACTGAATGGAGATGAATGAAAATTTCATCCAGACAGCTGTAATAAAGGTATAATTCCTCAGAGATATCCACAGTATATCCTGGATATGATATCTTAATTCATCACTCTCGGGGAATTTGATATTAAAGAAATCTTATTTCAAGAATAATTTGAATATAAGAAGAACTTGAGTGACATTTCTACTACAAAACAAGAACATTAATATTAAATATTATTAATATTAATATCATCTTAGTTGTTGTCTTCATCATGAATAAAATAATTTTAGGAAGAAAAGGATGTAAAATTCAGCTAATGTGCCCTCAATATTCAAATTCAAATGTAACCAATTTTATTCATTGTTTTCTGTTCTCTAGCCCCTCTGTTAAAGGCTTGTTTTCTAGGCCAGGGTTTAGGATTGTGTGTTACATTGCTTGGTGCACAGTTGCCTGTGGAAACATATGGCCAATCTTCCCCAATCGCCATTGTCACTTCTTTCTCTTCACCGTTTGATGTCAAATTAGTCCAGGAATAACTAATTCTCTATTCTTTTGTATCTGGCGCACTGAGGGAACTTTGTTGTAGTCCTGGGAGGCAAACAATGCTTGGAGGAGTTAAACCTAATGAAAGCCTTTGATCCTGAAAGATATTAGAGAGAAAGCCGGAGAAAAGAAAACAGTCAAGTTGCTAAAAATCCGACTCAATATCGAAATGCAAATGATATTGAAATGTGGGAATTCGCCTGTCTCTTTTTCCGTTTTGTGATTAATAATTCGAGCTTTGTTTGTATTAGTTTTACCCTGCTAAAGTATAAAAGCTTCTTACACAGGAGTGACATTGACTATTTATACCAAATGAAAGTGCTATTTTTGAGTTGGACTAATTAAAATGTTAGAATGGTAAATTAAAAACAAAAAGGGAGACTAAAATAAATGTGAGTGAGATTTTTGTTTTGTGTGCGAGTGTGTGTGGGGGGGTCCTTTTTTATTAGAATAAATTTACCTAAAGCAAAGCCGGTGTATGAGTTCTGTCTGAGAGGCTTTTTAACACTGCCTTGTACGGCTGTCAGAGTTTGTGATGAGAAGAGAGAGGCAACTGACCAAAGTGTTCAGGATGGGACTGTAAACATGTCAGCAGAAAGTGTTCACAGCGCAGAGAATAAAATCTGTGTTCAGTAAAATGGGACATGTAATTCTGTGTACATAAAATACCTGCAGCAACTACCACATGACATAAGAGGATCTACAATATTTATGCCACTGACGGAAAGAGCTGGGAAATTCTAGACAAAGTATAAACACATGACTAACATAAACCTACAGTTACATAAATACTAATCATCATAATAACCATTATACTATATGTAATCTGTTGCACTGCCTCTCATGTTTGATAAAGTAAACACGTCTAAGGTGTGATTGGTCAAGTCTGACCCACAGGCTCAGATAAAGTGCAGGTCTGTTGCCCTGAGGTTGTTGTAAAAAGACTTCACTGTCCCCTCCCCTCTCCATTCTCTTTCTTTCCTTCCCTCGGTTTCTTTGCTTCAATCTCTACCAAAGCAAATAAAGAGATGTTGAGAAGGTGGCAGGGTGGCAGGCCCCCCCAAACGTAAAGTGTGCACAATCACTCAGATACAAGTGGCACCGCTAAAAATTGCCCTCATACATCAGCTTATGGTTTACAGGCACTGACAGAAAGGACATTGAAAGGTCAGAAGGAAAAACATATAGATGTGTCAAAGCCTGCGCTCAGGGCAGCAGGACCGCGGGATGATGGGAAGTGAGCTCTGGAGGGACCGGAGAAGTGCTTGATGGGGCAGGAATCCTCTCTATCTCTCCCTCTCTCTTTCTCTGTACCTTTCCTCGTAAAGGGAAGCGGCGTGCAAGCGTCAGCACCGGAGACCAGGTACAGTTGGGCTGTAACCTCTCTCGCCGACCCCTCGTGACAAGACAGATAGCTCCATTCATCTGCAGCTGAGCAGTCGCGCAGTGCTGCATTTTTCACCTCCGGCCCGGGATGGATCTGCTCGCCAGGAGGAATGTCACCAGTTTGAATGCCCTGATCTGTCATGGGTCCACCATCTTCGGTAAAACCACAGCACCACAGACGGGTCAAGAAAGAGACAGAGGGGAGATGAAAATGAGCAAACAGACAGTTGGATAATGACTATTTACAGCAAACAATATCAGATTTCATCATGAATGTGTAAACTTTAATAACTTGATGTTTCTCACTGACAGTCATGAGATCAAATGAGAACAAATTGAGGCTTTTGGCCCAACTGTCCTGCTTTATTTGTTTTCTTTTATGTCAATACCCCCAGTAATCTCTTAAGTATTTCCTTTAGTTTCAGATGAATTCTCAACATCGTCTCAAAATGTGGTCAGATCTGCCAAGTTGCTAAAGTCTGCAATGTAAAATCAGAGTTACACTCTTAAAAAAGGTGCTAATTTTACAAGCACATTTACTTTAGTTGATTAGGGCTTTAGTTTACTAAAGTAAATAATATACACAGTGGTTGAATTATAAAAAAAATCAAGAAGGACGGTGTGGGAAAATGTGGGTGTGTTTATTATAACTTATTCAAGTTAACCGGACTTTTATTTTGACAGGTCGCCGTTAAGGGTGTTTGGTTGGACAGTTGCTTTTCTCACATGAAACGGAAACAGTTTATGTGCATGTGTTCTCTGAAAGATCCACGAGCACACACAATTGCAGATTACATATTTAAACACCATCTGAATATTTCTAAAGTTACTCATGCACAATTTGAATTTTGTTAGCTGTTCGGTGCTACTTTCTGGTTAAGAAATAATACATTTGCCAGATAGTGTGCCGTTCCACGCAGGGGCGGAGCCAGGGGGTGGCCAATGGTGACCAAGGCCACCATAAATTAATCTTTGGCCACCCCCCCGGCCCCCCCTACTGCTTTGCCGGCGACTTTTTTGCGGAACCATTTCTGTACACAGTTGTTCCCATATGGACGCATTTCAAAAGCGCACCTCAAACAAGTACTTCTCCACCCAAACTGAAGGTGGCGGTAATACACTCAACTTGAATTTCAACCACCAACACAATTACAGAAGAAGAAGAAGTAGTGTTGTTGTTGTTCGCGAGTGCTCCAACGGACTTTGCGTGTGCAGTCGGAGGACTGTCTGTTTCCCGCCGCGAGAGAAGAGGTCACATGTAAGTTAACAAGAAGAATTAAGTTTATTCACTATGTTTGAAATGTTTCTTGTCTTAATGTATGTATATTATGGCTGGCGTGCTGAAGTTGAAACAGACATGGTAAAGTTTGCTAAGTTAATTTAGGCTGTTAACTTAGCAGTATGAAAGTCACAAGATATAAACAGTTTCACTGTGTCAGTGTCATTAAAAAGAGCGTTGTAGAAGGCCATTAAAAGTAAAGTCAACTTTCAGTGCTGATTTAGCTTAATGGAGGTGGTCTGTCTGTGTCATTTCCTTGAAAGGGAATTCAAATGTTTTGTTGGCAGTTGGCAGCCAAATGATAATATGCAAAGTATTGCAAAGGAATATTTTTGAAATGCTTGCCCATAATGTTAAGGTTACTATATTTTGGTTTTTCTGTGATATTGTAATGTTTGTTTGATAAAAGTGCATTCTGGTATATTCTTATGTCGTGTAAATTGTCATTATGGTGTGAGCTTTATCACCAATTAAAAAGACACCACCTTCTGCAATGCCACACTGTTTCAGATCTTTTTTT